>NC_056737.1:856648991-856658991 GCF_019279795.1 Protopterus annectens | reverse complement strand
GTCTAATTCTACTAGCTTCATCCTCTCTTTTTTTTTCTTTCCCTCTTCAGAACACACTCAAGCAAATCTGCAGTCTGCGGCTACCACTCCACCCATACAGTATAAGAAGGAATCAGTACTGCAAATCTAAACATGGATATACATTTTGAGCCTAAAGAGCAGGGTCAGTCCACCCATGCATTCTACTTGTATGTTTTATGAGAGTGAAGCTATTACATTAGCAGTATTTCTTAGTAGTTTTCAGCATGCTAATAAAACTGACTGTTGTAGCCTTGTGTCCTCTCCCCAGCTAGTGCAGTAATCCTAACTGTCCAATAGACAGTATACATTTAATTCAGATCCATGCAACTAAATTAACCATCAAACAGCCCTTTCAGTGCTTTCTGCCTTAGTTTGTATCACTTGGTGGCCCACCTGTTTATTTGCATCTCTATACATTCCCCTTCATTGCTAATGTATCTCTTTACTCTAATCTGTGCACAAACTGGTTACTAATCAGCAAGTCAATGTGAAGACACACTCGCAACCTTAATAAACTTTGCTGTCTCTTCTCTCCTTCACTTTGCAGGTAGTTTGAATTCTTACTTACCCCCTCTGAGGCCTTCACTGATAGTTTTTCACTGACTGCCTCTCTAGTTTCTTTGCATTCCACCTGGTTTACACCCCTTGTGCTATCTCCCTCCCCCAGTACTAAGTCTATATTAGAATCCTGCTGAGCATGGAGCCATCTTTAAATTTCTAGTCTCCCACCAGGGCACAAGTGCTCTTCAGCAATTGCATTCTGCTTGCTGGTAAGCCATTAGACCTCAGGGATTTGTTTAAAGTGTTCAGATTTGTAAAGTAATACGTTTTACTCTTGTCTTGGTGGGCTCTGCCCTGCTCCGTTTGGCCTCGCTAACGCTCGGGCTCTCTCTGCTACCCTGCCCTGCCCCCTATTCCCTCCAACCCCCACTACCTCTACATTTATAGTAATCTCATCCATACCCACTACTCACTCTCACATCACCTCCACCAATCACAGCTCCTCAAGTCAGATCACATTATACCACACCAACTTGCTCCACACAAAATACACCCAATCACTCTCATTCCCACTAGGCAGTTTTTACATCACCCACACTATTTACCCATCCACATATAGTTCAACCCTATAATTCCTATTCAGACCCCCACCTAGAACCTACTTAAACTTTATAACTATGACTATCACACAACTAAGTCTAGTCTGTCTTCTCATAATTCTTTATAACACCACAAGTTGTCACTCTAGCAATATCCCTAAACTTAGTAGCACAACACTACATTATGCACTCTCATATACAGACACCACATATTATAATAATATCTGCCCACAATTGTTCAAGAACTACATAACTGACCAATTCAGAACTAAACACATATGCTCTCATTCCTACTCCAAAAAACACAATACTTTCTCACACTCCTCACCAAACTCCAGCATATGTATCACCATTTTAACACCAGGCTCACCATAAGTGGGAATATCCACCCCAACCCAGGCCCAAATCCATCCTGTCCAACACAAACTACTCCAATACAAATGTCAGAACATAAAACCCCCACTATCTTCATCCCTGGGCAAATCAACAACAGCAGCAAAACCAACCATATTTTAATGCTAAATATTAATATTAGAAGAATCAAAAATAAAATACCTGAACTCCAGGCCACAATAACACACTACTCCCCAGATATAGTTACTTTAACAGAAACCCGGCTAAATAAAAACATAGCTAACTCAGAAGTTCTCCCTACCAGCTACAATATCATTAGACAAGACAGACCACTTTGTAAAGGGGGTGGAACTGCCTTACTGTGCAAGTCCAACTTAACTGTATGTCAATTACCAAACTCCTACCCCTCCCCCAATAATTGGGACATACTTATCTCACAACTTCAACTTCACCCTAAAAAGGTCATCACCGCAATTATGATCTATATTCCACCTGGTAATACACCTTCTAGCCTTGAAGACATCTTATCCTGGTGTTCTTCCACATACTCACAAGAAACCCTTATTCTGGGAGATTTCAACCTTGATTGGTTCACCTGCAAATCAGAACCACCAAGTATTCTAATAAATCTCCATGGCTACCAGCAGCTAGTCCAAATTCCAACTAGATGTGATAAAAAGTCTAAAAGGGAATCCATCCTTGACTGGGTCCTAACTAACAACCCCACATTGTACCCCCATGCAGGCAGTCTCCCAGACACCTTAAGTGACCACAACATAGTATACTTTATACGTAGTAGAACAAGCATATGCAAAACCACTAACTATATATCCACTAGAAATACAAAAAAATTTTCTCCTGAGGTCTTCAATACTTTACTCTGAACTGTGACTGGACCCCCCTAAAAACCCTCCCACTTGACCAGGCTGTAGGAAATTTCAACAAAACATTTCTACAACACCTAGACACTGTCGCTCCATTGTGCAAAATCAAGGTTAGAACCTCTACAAACCCCTGGCTCAATAAAGAAACCAAACAAATCCTCAGGTCCAGAGACACTGCCTGGCTTTACTATCAAAAAAACAAAGAAACACAAAGCTTAACTAAGTACCAAGAACTGCGCAACTGTGCAATAAAATGCATTAGGCTGGACAAAAAATCCTACTACACAACATTACAAACTAAATACCAACACAACTCCCAAAAATTTTGGAAAAATGTAAACCAGCTACTAAAACCCACCCAAAAGGCTACCCCAAACCAACCACCCCTGACACTAAAGTTCCCATTAAAACTCAATTCAACTCCCTCATTGTGAGCTCAGTTCTATCCTTAGTATCGCAGGACAGTTCCTTCCTCACTATCCCCCCCAACACAAATAACTCTAATACAAGCTTTACCTTCAAAACAGTTTCCACCACTTCAATCAAAAGCATGCTCTTCAAACTAAAAACCTCATCAACAGCAGCCGACCTACTCCCCAGCTATTTCTTGAAACTCACAGCAGATGCTATTGCTATCCCAGTCTCCACTCTCATAAACAGATCAATTGTGGAAAACTATGTGCCCAAACTCTGGAAAATATCATATGTTACACCCAGACATAAAGGCGGGACCTCCACTGAACTTAATAACTACAGACCCATTGCTTTACTCTTCCCTCTGGCCAAAATCCTAGAAAAATGCATCCATACCCAGATGCTAAAATATCTCCTAGACAGCAACATCCTGTCACTTACTCAGCATGGTTTCAGACCTGCCAATAGTACCACTACAGCCCTCCTCTGCTTCACAGATACAGTAAACCATCTCAAAAATGAAGGCCCGCAGGTGTCAACTATTTTTTTGGATATGTCCAAAGCATTTTACACAGTCTCGCACCAAATCCTGCTAAACAAACTAAACCAATATCACCTATCAAATTCCACTCTTACCTGGTTCCAAAGCTACTTAACTGGCAGGTACCAAGCTGTGAAATGGGAAACTTCTCTCTCTCCTCAGCTGCCCATAACTATAGGAGTCCCACAGGGTTCTGTCTTAGGACCACTACTATTCATAACCTTCACAAATGACCTCCATACCTCCACACAGCATGTATCTATCATTCAGTATGCAGATGACACTACCTTAATCTGTGTTGCACAAAACATTCCCACCCTCCTGCAAACAACTCAACTATCATTCTCTGACGTTGAAAACTACCTTACCAAAGCCCAACTTATCCTCAGTCCAAAGAAAACTCAGCTTATATAATTATAACCAGTTCTAACAAAAACACTGATAACAGTCAATTCACTATCTACTCCACAAATGCTACTCCAATCGCTCCAGTGGCACAGGCTAAGCTATTGGGAATAACCATAGACTCCCACCTAAAATTTGACAGTCATCTCAACTTAAACTATTAAAAAAGCACATGCCAAACTGGGTTCACTCTACCGTATCAAACCATTTCTTACCAACAACACAAGATCAGCCATTGCTCGCTCCCAACTTCTATCCACCCTACTCTATGCATCTCCCATTCTAACTAATCTCAACAAAACTAAACTAAGCAAAATGGAAGCCTGCTAGAACAGAATTGCCCACTTTGCTGCAAATCGCTCATATAGAACTCATCACTGTAATGCTTTGAGACAGCTCCACTGGCTTGAACTGCCCAACCTCCTAACCTACAATCAGATCTGCCTCTGTCATTCAATCTATTACCTCCCCAATAAGGGTCCTGCCCACAAAAACCTAGTACAACATCACTCAGCCAAAAGGCCTCTTAGATCATCAAGCAAACTACTATTAGAAGTCACCAACAGCTACGATAGCTTTGGAAATGCACTATACAGTAGTTCAGTGACTAAAAAATGGAACTCTGTCCCCACTAGCATTCAAAACACATCATCCAAAGCCTCCTTTAAAGACCTCATCAGGCAACATCTCAAGCAAAGTTGGCAGTGCCATGATTGCTCCCCAGGCTAGTGAAAGCAGATAAGGTACACATACTAAACCTAGAGTACTTGATAATAGTTTTCAATCTTACTCACAAACACTGGCTAATCTACAATGTATGTACTGTACCTGTGTACTATGTATGTATGTTCCAAATTTCAGCTGTACACCACAAATCTATTAATTACCTTTATTTTTAAATTAATATTTTTTGTTTGTTCTCTCCACTGTAACTGTTGATGTGCTGCGTACCACTGCTAAAATATGTCTTTTGTAATTTGTGTGTATACTGATCATGTCTAAATAACTAAATGTATCTGTAATTTTTCTATGTGGAGCTTTTTTCCCTGGGCCTCTGCTGAAAAAGGGCATTTTCGGCTCAGTCAGACACCCCCAGTTAACAAATGTAAAATAAAATAAAAATGTGGACAGTCTGACACACTCTCGTCAGTCCAGAGCTATACACAGAACACCTTAGTGCAAGACATGTGGACCAAGGCTGACAAAGTGGATGTTTACAGCCATGTAAATGGGGATATCATGAAAATACTGGAATAGATAAGCTCACTCAGTTTATGCATTCACGCACTCCTGTCTGTTCTGACACATATTAACCAGAGGAGCAGAGGTCACAAGCCCACATATTTTCCACTAGTTAGTGATATACATCTGTACAGCATCCCACTGCTTTGTCAGAAATACACAACAGTTATGGTGGCCTGGCAACAGTATATCTGACAAATATCTGGACATAACATCACACTAGGTAAATACACTGAGCTGCTTGGCATGTCACAAAGCACTGTGCAAACTACAGACAGACTGCCACAGCACTGACCTATGTTTCTTATGGGGGAATACGCATGAACATGCAAATATAGCAGGCACTACAGGCATGTAACAGCATGGAGTAACAGACACCAGTGTGAAAGTGCATACCCACAACCAATCTTAACACAGCCACAGTCACATATGGTAAGCCTAATTAATATTACAGTATATGGACTGTGTGAATAACACCATCCTCATATGTGCCACTCACACACTAACCCTACATATACTGGGCCAATACACAGTGTAGTCTGATGCCTGACTGTGGTATGGGACATGTGCGGTCTGGCCCTGCAAACATGTACGCCGATAGGGTACCATACACTGGAGCAGCATGCAACATCAGATAGAACAGGACCAAGAACAATGACATCTACCACAGTCTGTACACAGGCCAAGTTACATATTCACAATACACACTCTGTCAACAATCACCATAAGTACACAGACCTCACTACTGTACACATTACAACAGAATGTCCAGGTTTTGTCCTCAAATATAAGGCCTACTATACATAACATGTCTAGCAGTCTGATATCTCACTGACTTATCAGGTATGATGCCAGTAAATAATGATGTACTGAACATATGCACCTCTTACTGCATGACATATGAACAAAGGTTGACAGACTTGGGGTTGGAGGCACAAACACAAGGCCAATATTAACACATTGCTGTGATAAACTCATACATTTACTGGTATAGCAGTGTTTGTTGTGCCATATGGTTTCTGAGAGATATGAAGTCAGTAACTCACATTGATGTCACCATGTACTGACTGCAATCGTCAGAGTATGCTACTGCATTTAATAAAGATAGGAAATGTGTGAGTAGCCCTACAGGTGAGAGTTTCCACAACCACATAACACTGTCATATCAGATTTTAAATCCTGTAGAACAGCTATATCCACACAAACCCTGTTAAACCAACATTACTTCAAATGTAGAAGAGCAATACATACATTCTGTCCCCATGTCTGGAACATCCCCCTCCTGTTTGCTGGCCTGTCTCCACAGTGTATATTGTAAGAGATATTTCCAACTACCTTCTGTGATGCTGTTTGTCACTGTTTGTCAAACACCCACATGAAGTCCTGCTCACAGTGAAGATGGGCCAACACCCACATGAAGTGCTTAGTTATAGGGTTGTGTTTCCATGCAATTGGCTATAGGAATGATACCACAGCTGTTCCACATGCAATTAGCAAGTGGGGGACTGCAGTTCGTGCACAGGCCATCAGCTGATCATGAGCATTACTTACAAAATTCAAGCTGCTGCCTAAGCAAAGCAAATGTACTTTTCCACATCCACCAGAGAGGGAGTGAGAGAGAGAGAGAGAGACAGAGACAAAGTAAGAAAGGAAGGGTGTAGGAAAGTAAGAGCCAAGCGTGTTTGTGTATGATCCATGGGTGGAGAGTTGTATCTAGGCATTATAATGGTTGCCTATATTGTGTACTAATCCATACTGTCACATGGTAATTGCACATGGCTGTACACATTTATGGCTGAGGATTGTCTACAACAATCTCTACAGTGTTTGGAAAACATTGGCCTTGTAATGTGGACAATGGGACATGTAGCTCCTCAATATAATGATGTAGCAAAACCCACACTGCAATGGATCCTGTCATTACACAATCACCCCTACATCCACACAGGACACTGATAACACACACACAAACACACACTTACCAGGACTGAGTTTCAACCCCCTACCTGATTAGGTATTTCTATTACATTGTTATGCAGTTATTGCACCCACCACAGAGTTTACATGTTGGCGAGCTGTCCAAAGGTATCTTTGAAGGAGAATGACATCAGCAACAGTGATATAGGAGGGATAAGGGAAGTGTAGTACATGTGACTGCCCACAAAAGCAGATGTCAAGGAAGACACACTCAAACTTTCTCAAGGAATCACCCACATTATCACAGTTAGCAGAGTCAGGATTAGAACTCCTACCTAACTAGTTTGCTACACTACAGTATTACACAGTTATCACATCTGCCACAGAGCTTATCTGGCTGACATATGGCTAAAGGGTTATTTCAAGGTGACTGACCTCAGCAGGCGTGCTACAGTAGGGCAATGGGAGGTCTAGTGAGTTCATTGCTTCACAGGACACTTGCCCGTACTGAGATGCATGGGTTCATTGCTTCACAGGTGTGTACCATGTGACTGCGCCTGAATGCTGTACAAGGCTAGGCAAAGGGAATACCTTGTTATCAGGCCACATGACAATGGTCTCCAATGTGGCTCAGGGGTGTAGTCTTTGGATTGGCCCCCACAGTTGGGTACTGTATTCTCCATCCACTCATCTGGGTTACTATTGTGGGTGGCCAGTGATGTGCAATGCTTGCTATGTATGTGACCTATAGTCCATCATCAAAGAGTGAAACAATACTAATTTCATGAACTTTAATCATACTTTGACTTAGGAATGGGGTCCATTCTCGTCATGGTATTAGAAACCCAAAAGACTTGGAGAAATTAAAAAGTGAGTGGCCACATTTCTGAAAACCTTAACAAAAAGATTAAGCCTACCTGTGAATCTGATTTCCACCCTATGTCTATATTACATACCACGTATAAAATGCTTGAAAGAATAATTTACAATCAGTTCTGTG
Organism: Protopterus annectens; assembly: GCF_019279795.1. NCBI lineage: Eukaryota > Metazoa > Chordata > Ceratodontiformes > Protopteridae > Protopterus > Protopterus annectens. The sequence continues at coordinate 856,651,113 of NC_056737.1, read as the reverse complement.
AATAACTCAGAAAAAATAAACTTCAGTCCCATCAGCAACATGTCTTCTATGAAGATACAAGCATAATAACTGATCTGTGGTCCCTAATGGATAATAGCCTTCTAAACACGAGCAAAGCAAATCTTCCAGGTGCTGTGTTCATTAATCTAACCAAAGCATTTGATCTCATTGCCAAAAAAATACTCTACAAGCATCTGTAGGAAATAGGCATAAGTCTTAGAGCTACCAATTGGTATAATATATAGAGTATAGTAATCCACCATTCCCATGTCATTTGTGCTGCAAAACTTTATTCCTGATGTCTAATGCTCCTCCCACCCTGTATTGTTCATGCTGCAAAACATTTTCAATTTAAAGTGCCTTTAAGGCATGATATGAGCAGTTATTCCAAGTGTCTAGTGTTATCCCCAAGTGTTGCAGGATTTGTTCGTTAATCTAGGAAAGTGTGTGGAAGTATGACAACCTCTCCAACACACAGACATTCACTCATTCATGAATATATATATATATATATATATATATATATATATATATATATATATATATATATGCAGACACACACACACACACACACACACACACACACACACACACACACACAGCCCCTCAACCAAGCGCATTCATGTGCACTCACCCATTCACCCATATATTTACATGCACAGACACACACATACACACACACACACACACACACACACACACACACACACACACACACACACACACACACACACACACACACACAGACACACAAACACACATATGCATACACAAACATAAAACCTTAAACTGCCCATACCCATAGATACATTCACACAAGCAACCACACACATACACACATACATATTTTTATTTTATTTTATTTTATTTTACATTTGTTTACCGGGCTAGTCTAACTGGATACATGTCCATTTTCAGTAGAGGCCCGGGGAGAAAAGCCCCTAGGTACATACAGCTAATTAACATATTTCTATCTATGAATCACACAAATAAACACAAAAATACAAAACATAAGCATAAACAGTACTAAATTACAGCATATAATAACAATTCGAAGTAATTTATCAGTATAGGATGCAGTCTTAACAGTAGATATAGTTGATATTCCAGGATAAAAATTTTTTTTTTTTTTTTTTTTTTTTTTTTTTTTAAGGAGGGGGAAGATCAGAGAATAGAGTAACTATAGAGCTAGTCTGGTTTGGAGCAATGACATAGCCAGTGAGATTTGAGATATACTTTCAGATTGTTTTTGAAACTGGAGAGAGAGGGAAGTGTAGAAATATCATTTGGTAGAAGATTCCAGGCTTTCCCTACTGTATTAGAAAAAAGAGAGTCACCAGCCTTGTTGTTTATTTTGGTAGTATGTGCTAAGAGTTTATGTGAGGACCTTTTTTTTAAGGGGTGAGGGAAGAGATTTTGGATTGGGGATTTTTGCAGGATGTTTTTGGTTATCAGTAATATTAGTGATGGGTTTAAAATGTACTTTTCCGGCACAATCCGTCCAGAGAGGAGTGAGAGAGAGAGAGACACAGAGACAGAGACAGTAAGAAAGGAAGGGTGTAGGAAAGTAAGAGCCAAGCGTGAGTTTGTGTATGATCCATGGGTGGAGAGTTGTATCTAGGCATTATAATGATGGTTGCCTATATTGTGTACTAATCCATACTGTCACATGGTAATTGCACATGGCTGTACACATTTATGGCTGAGGATTGTCTACAACAATCTCTACAGTGTTTGGAAAACATTGGCCTTGTAATGTGGACAATGGGACATGTAGCTCCTCAATATAATGATGTAGCAAAACCCACACTGCAATGGATCCTGTCATTACACAATCACCCCTACACCCACACAAGACACTGATAACACACACACAAACACACACTTACCAGGACTGAGTTTCAAACCCCTACCTGATTAGGTATTTCTATTACATTGTTATGCAGCTATTGCACCCACCACAGAGCTTACATGTTGGCGAGCTGTCCAAAGGTATCTTTGAAGGAGAATGACATCAGCAACAGTGATATAGGAGGGATAAGGGAAGTGTAGTACATGTGACTGCCCACAAAAGCAGACGTCAAGGAAGACACACTCAAACTTTCTCAAGGAATCACCCACA
>NC_056737.1:856628991-856643991 GCF_019279795.1 Protopterus annectens | reverse complement strand
CTGGGGTACCTCTCTGTAAGCAAACAGCAGATGGAGCAAATATTTGTCCCTCTCTCTCTCTTAAACTGGTCTGCAAATGCCCGTAGCATGGTCTTTACTGTACAGTTTAACCTCTCAACAAGACCATTAGTTTGGGGGTAGTAAGGAGTGGTCTTTAGATGCTTCACCCCATAGTGCTTCCACACAAAAGCCAACAAGTCTGACATGAAATTGGTACCTCTGTCAGTCAGTAGTTTTCTTGGGGAAACCTACTCTGATGAAAATCTCTACCAAAGCATTTGCCACCTTCTCTGTCTCAATAGAGGACACAGCCACTGCCTCAGAGTATTTAGTAGCATAATCTACTACCACCAGGATATACGTCTTCCCCGTGGAACTTGAAGTACTCTGAGGCCCCACAATATCCATAGCTACCCTTTGAAATGGCTTTTCAATCACAGGCAAAGGCATCAAAGGAGCTTTGACCTTGTCTCCTGCCTTGCCTACTTTTTGGTACTGCATACAGGTCCTGCAGTACCCTGTTACATCCTTTGCAGTCTCAGGCCAATACAAGTTCTGCATAATATGTATCTTGGTATATGCTTTATGACCATATGACCTGCAAAAGGAATGTAATGGGCTATGGCTAAAAGTGCCAGATAGTAGGCTCAGGACACTACCAACTGCTGTATTACTTCACCCTCTAGCCTTCCATCAGGGGTTCACTTTCTGTACAGTATCTCTTTCTTCCAGTATACAGACTCCTCTTTTCCTTGAGAATCAGGTGCCTCCTTAGCTACCTCCCTCAAGCCTCATAAGGTAGGGTCTGAAAGCTGAGCTTGTCTCAACTCTACTTTTGTGAACCTTCCCAGCTCCCTTTCCACAAGAAGCCATGAATCTTCTGACAGCAGTGCCTCACTCTCAGCCTGGGTACTACCACTCACCTCTGTCCTTCAAGTCACCCTATCCATGGGAACATCAGTATTTACCAGCAGCAGTGGCTCAGCATCACTGCTACAGGGCAGCCCCTCCTTGAAATAGCCACATCACCAGCACAGCTTTATGTGTGGAGTCTGTCTGGGTCTCCTCCAGGCTACCAGACCCACATGCCTATCTCCAAGCCCGACTGCAGGTAACTGCATGCACACAAGGTATTGCATTATCAAAATCATTCCCTATCAAGACATCTGCAGGGATATCCTCAAACACACTTACCTGCTTGCTTCCTTTTCCACCGTCCCAATCAAGGTGAACCCTGGCCAAAGGTATTTGGAATGGGGTCCCTTCTAAAGCTCTGATTGGAGTGGACTACCCAAGCAAGTACTGCTCCTCTTTAACCATGCAGGCTTCACAGTGGCTGTGTCAGAGGCTGTGTGTCTCTTAGCAGTGGCCTGTCTTCTATCCAGTAAGATAGGATACAAACTCTGGTGATAGTTTGGTACCCCTGTTGTCTCCAGAAAACTTACCACTGACGTGGTCTTATTCCCACTTGCTGGCTCCCTCACCTTTTGCTCCCCACCTTGCTTCAGTGGATATTTATGCTACATGGTCCCTCTGGTTGCATTTAAAACATCTAACCCTTGCTCCTGGCCATGTGCCTGAACTAGTGGTTTCCCCTGTTACTGGTGGATTTGGTTGGGATGGTTTAGGCTGCCGACCATGGATTCCCTTATATCCATGTGCAGCACTGGGTATCCCTTTCTTGTGCAGTGGTGCCCTGCTTGTTAAATAGAGATCCCCTTTTCTCCCCAGCTCATCTGCAGAGTTACATTCCCAGTCTGCCAACCAGAGTTTCAGGTCCTCAGGCAAAGTACTAAGGGCTTGTTCCCTCACCAAAAGGCATGTTTTCGAAAGTGGTGACTTGACACCCACTCACCCACCTATGAAAATAAGTGCTTCTCTCAGCAATATAATAACATACAATTTCATCTGTCTTGCTTCTATGCTCATGATTTTTTTTTTCTTTAGCTTCAGGTGTTAACCTAAAACATTCCTATAAACATTGTTTAACTTTATCATAGTTTAAACAATCAGTATCAGACAATTTAGAAACAACAGTTACAGCTTTACCATGGAGTAAGAGGATCAGGAACTGTATCCAGAACCCTTGGCCAGTATTATACTGTTTACATACTCTTTCAAATATATGAATAAATCTATCAAAATTATCACCCTCTGTAATATGTGGAAGAAATATGCTGACAGAAATGTATTGACCTTTATTGTTCTGGGGTTTGGTTATTCCCTTCCCCATGTTCTCTATGACCCTGATGAAGAGTCAGCATCTCCCTCTCATATTGGCACTGTTTCTCCTTTTCTTCTGTTTCCAAAGACTGCAGTCTCTAATTGTCTTCAAACTCCAAACACCACAGTCTCTCTGCTGATTCTAATTCCAAATGTTTGGCCTCTAAATCAAGTCTCTTGAACACCAAATGGGTTTTTGAGTCCTCTGTAGAAAAGGTGAACTGCCCTGTTTCTGAAGGCTGCACATCCCCCTCACCAGACTGGTTGCTTTCCTGGTTAATAGTCCATGCTGCAGCTGCAATTATGGCTGAAATAATTTCCTCTTTATTCAGGTTCGCATGCACCAGTCCTTTCGTTTCATACACCTTGGCCAACTGATTCTTTGTCAGCTTGCCATAATCCTCTGCTGACATCTTTGCTGCTTTCTCTGACTAAACTAAACTAACAAAAATAAATAAAACTGCTATGAAAATGAAGCTCTGTATGTTTACCTTGTGGCTGCTGGGAGCACACACACCTTTAGTGATAACTGCCCACAGGCTTCTGACGTTCAATTAATATCCCACCCAGCTGCTACCAATATGTGATAGTCCCTACTCTGGGCCAGTATTCAAGGACCCTCAATCCTCATCACTGACACCAGTGAGGGACAACCACTAGGGGCAAAAATGGATACACTCAGTATTTTCAGATGCAGCTCTCTGCAGCAAGTACAATTTCCCTTAAGAGCATACAGGGAGCACACTCATGAACTGGGACTAGACTATATCTCTCTCTCCTGGCCCAAAACAAGACTCTACACTGACAACTTTATAGGTCTGTGTCACTGTTCCAAGTAGCTAAAACACACACTTGGATATCTGATTTTCACACATACACACACACACACACACACACACACACACACACACACACACACACACACACACACACACCTAGGAAAGGCTGGCAAAGATTTACCAGCTGTGCCCTCTCGTTCAGACTATAAGGTAATCATGCTGCCACCAGTCAGCTACTCCAAGGCTCTTACAAGCCTACCCAATTATACTGAGTACAATTAATACTAATACAAATGTTAGAGCTTGACCAATGCAGAAAGGTTTTCAGGAGAGATTACAGTGTCACTAAAATAAGCATAAGTACTCTTAAAATGTTAAAAGTATTCTCTAAAAGACTAGCCACAATGAAAGATACAGAAATATTTAATAATAAATAATAAAATAGAAACATGAGAATACTGATTATCTAGTTAAAATAAACACCAAGGTTTCAATCACAGGAGATATAAAAATAACATAGTTGGATAGATTCACACAGATACAGGAAAAACAATACTTAACTAATCTCACTGTATTTTCCAGAATGACAAAAGAATTATTGTTCCCTATACTTAATACAGCAAGGCAAGATGATGAGTGTCGAGTTGCTCACTACAGCAAGGCAAGATGAGATGTGTGGTTGTGTAAGATATCTGTGAGAGAGCTTTCCTGTGATGTTCTGAAAAACAAAGTGCTGCTGTGAGATTTCCATCATATCTCTCACTAATATTTTAAAAACAATTTCAGTGCTAGTTATAGAATGACATAACATCTGGTCACTTGACTCTAGTACAATACACACCCAGAGCTTTGCTAAGATCTGCTGCAGCATTTGAAAGCTGTAAAACAACTTCAAAAACTTCTACTCATCCAATGTAGCAATTAGTTTACCCCTAAGGACAATACAGTAAGATTCCTAGTCTTGGTTATCCCAGACTTTTTTGTCTCTGGCTGCAATCAGACCTGTAAGATAAAAATCTTTATGGCTTAAAGCAACCCACTTAATTTTCAACCTATTTTTCAAAATTAGCTGGACTGAGTAACCTCTTCCCTTCCAGAATTCTCTGTTAAAACATATACATTTAATCTGTTATAATAATACTGTCATACATGTATATCTCTTTTCTGTTCAGCAGGATCCATTGTTGATGCATTTTTAACACAAGCAACTTTACAAATACATTTTTAACACAAGCATCTGTACAAGTTAGTGTGATAGTCAAATGACATAAAATTCTTTACAGAACTCCAGCTAGCTATGCTGGCATATGTTACATATGCACTGGCCTACTCTCCCTGGCACAGATGGCACTACCTCATTTCATCACTCTAAGTGCATGCAGTATACCACATTAGCTTCACTCTTCAGGCAATTATCTGCATTGCTAGTAAACTACGCAAATATATCTGTATGTCTGTCCTGTGCATCTATTTTGCAATACCTGTTAGTGGTAAGACGTAGACCTGTGAAACTATATTGCAATACCTATTAGTGGTAAGCAGTAGACCTGTGCAACTAAATTGCAATACCTGTTAGTGGCAAGCAGTAGACCAGAAAGTATTCAATTCTAAATTACACTTACCATGTGGCAAGCTATAAGCATCACACAAGACAGCATGATGAAGGACTCCATAACATTGCAATGTTATTTTAGAAAATCTGATTTATTACACTTTCTAAACCAAGGTTCCCCTTACATCAATTTGTTTAGCTGCAATGACGATGCATTAGCCTAGAACTCTGGAAAATATAGTCCACTGTACCTACCTGTAGAATATGAACAATTATCCTCACAGATTTTATCTATCTAAAAATAGAATAATGGATCATAGAAGGTGTAGTCTGTGACTGAGTGTCTACTTTTTTCCCTCCCCCTTCTATTCTGATTCTTTCTTTCTGGCTATCCCAGTCCTCCTGTCCATTGCCAGCTTATTTGCTCCTCCTTCCTTAGCTGGAGAACTCCAAGTGAGCTGTGGCCTGCGTGAATCTTAATAGCATCTTGCAGGATTATGCCAGCAACTGTTTCTGCTGCGGGGGGGGTTCTTATGACCTACCGTTATTTCCCCAGCTGCCCCACCTATGAGTTTGCCAACAACATCCGAGGGCTACTCCCCTTTGTGGACCGTGCATCTCCTCAGGAAGCATATTCAACAAATGAAGCAGTAATTTTATTTTAGCAATTGATTGACAGTACTGCATTTTTATTGTTAACAAACTAAACTGTAAAGACCAAAGTTCGCTTCCCACAGCTTTTACTTAATTGTTGTATGACTCTGGATACATTACTTAGCCATTACATGACCTGCATAAGCTACTTAATTGGACAAAATCTCCAATGTTGCCCACCCTTTCAAAAAAACAAGCAAAAGATAAGCATTCTCACTTTCCATAATTTATTGTCTAAGTCTTTAAGACAAATATTTAAAAAACAGTAAAGACTTTCCCAGTAAGCAGTTAAGAATACAAAATAAACTCTCAATCTCATGAAAGTGAATGCATGCATTTGTGCATGTGTGTGCATATATATGGTGTAGGATTATGACTGATAGCAACATCATTGCATGCAAAGCTTTAAAATCTTGATAGTTTATTTCCAATGCCAGTGTTACGAAGTATTTATTAATTAAAATATTACGATCAATGAAAAGGTGGTTGACATGTTTTTTTTTTTTTTGTTTGTTTGTTTGGTTGGTTGGTTGGGTTATTTGTGACTGGGTTGTTTTATCTTTTTGGAAACATAGTGAAGGAAGCACTTTCCATAGATATAGCCACTGACTCACTTGTTATTCTGTTTCTGATTATTTTATAATTGTAACCATCCGGTGGGATTTTAAATATAAATAAAGAGTGTTGCCCTGTTTGCTCTACAATTACAAACCAAAGTTGCATATATGTTTTCAATTACATTTCCACTTCAGGATTGACCCCCAGATTCACTATGCCTTGCACGGCATGCATGATTAGTGCAGGAGCTCACACAGGCAAGATGTCTGCCATGCGATCCAGGAACAGCCTTCAGGGGTGTGCATGAGAGCTCCTGCACTAATCATGGATGGACTAAGCCCTGGCATGCAAATCATCGCATTTGCAGGAGAAATTCATGCAAATGAAGTGATTTTGCAATCCAGGAAGCTTGCAATAGTCCGTACAAGACTAGTGCTATCTGCAGAAATGTACTCGGTTAGTAACCGAGTACATTTCTGCAAAATCCAAAACGGAGCTATGACAGCCCCAAATAAAGGCTGCATATCATTGAATATAAGAACAATGGCATTGCAAACAATGAAAATAATTAAAAAAGCACCTTTTATTTTTTTTCGCCAATCTCGGCTGTTTAAGCATAGGGCAACGGCGTGCAAATGGGAATGGGGAGAAAATAAGAAAATAAACCTAAAATTAGCATTCTAACTAAAATCAGTATTCTGCCATGCAAATCAATGGCAGGCAGAAGACAAACTGGCCATTGAGTAATGGTTGCTAAGAGGGGAGGCTCAGTTTGAGACATGTAACTATGCATTAGCAGGCAATCCTATACAAATGAGGGGAGGGATCATGAATCCCAGTTTTCCCCAGAATGTGAAGCAGGTCCCAACAGTGTAAGAGTATGAATAGCTGGGTGCAAGCCTAGGAGGTAGGTGACATTATGGGGGTGTGTGTCAGGCATACTGTAAGCGGATTGGAACACTGTGGCTTGGGTTTGCTCCTAACTGAGCACAGCTAAGCTAATGGGGTGTGTCTAAACCTGCTTAGCACTCTTAACAAAGTGTAAGTGGGTGTGCGTGCCGCGCACCGGGTTTTACAGGAAGAAAAAAGAAGTTAAACCAGGAAATAGCAGCAGTGTGCACATTTGAGCACTCTGTTTGTGAGGCGCATCCCCGGGCTTAAACAGGAAGGCAATGGGAAGGGAAAACAGCAGTAGGAAGGTACTCAAGGAGAACTAGCTTAACTGTCAGGTGAAATGTATCAGAATCAGCCAATTACACAGACAGCAGGCCAGCCCAGCCCAGAACACTACTATAAACTAAGCAAACACCTTCCCCTCTGTTTTTTCACACACTCTACACCACCAGTGTATACAAGTGGGGTGATTTTAACAAGCAAGCCTACAAAATGAGAAGGGCTGCAGCAGGCAACATAGAACAACATGTGCAAGAGGCTGAGGGTGGTGAGGATGTGAATGCTGCCGAACAACCCACAGTGAGGAGACAAAGAAGAGTGTACAGACCCAGGGTAACCTATCAGGGGCTACATGAGCTGGAGATAGTGGAGTGCTATAGGGTGGACAGAGACCTCCTACAGCAAATTGTTGAGCTGTGCCAGCCACACCGGACACACCAAACTGACTGAGGGGAGCCCATCCCAGTGGATACTAAGGTATGTGTAGGCCTAGGTATAATAGCCACAGGTACCTCCCAAAGCACAACTGGAGATATCATGGGGATCTCACAGGCATCAGCATCTGGAGTATTCCACCAGTTCCTGGATGCCATGTCAGAACATGCCAGTGAGCGCATATATTTCCTCAACACCTGTGAGGTGTTGAACAGCAATATGCATCTCTTCCACCAAATAGCAGAATACCCTGGGGTAGTGGGGGCTGTAGACTGCATGCACATGTGCATCAAAGCACCACCTGGTGAGCAGGGTAGGGCCTACATCAACTGCATGGGCATCCCCTCCATCAACTGCCAGGTGGTTTGTGATGCCCAGGGCATTATAATGAATGTGTGTGCTGGCTGCCCTGGAAGCTATGATAATTCCCACATATGGCATCTGATGCAGCTGTACCAGAGATTTGCCAATGGGGACATCCCCTACGGTCACCTAGTGGGGGATGCTGGGTACACACTGGAGCCATGGCTGATGACACCCATCAGAAATGCACACACACACCTGTACAACAACACCATAATGAGGCACACGCACATGCCAGACATATAATAGAGCATGTGTTTGGGATGCTCAGGTTATGGTTCCAGTGTCTGGATACATCCGATGGAGCCTTGCAGTATTCACCAGCTACATGTATCCAAATTGTTATGGTATGTGCTATGCTACACAATATGATCCTGTGGAAACAGCTGCAGCAGGAACAGCATTGGGCAGGGCCACACAGCCCCCCACCAATGCCAAGGTGCACAGGCACAGAGTGACCCAGAAAAGGAACAGCCTGAGCCTGCCCCAGTAGGCAGAAGGAGGCATGCCCAGTATGCCCTGGCCTTGGCAAAGAGGCAATGCATAGCACATGCACTGACACAGTAGGGACCCAGGGAATGACACGTCTCTCTGACTCACACATACAGTAAAAGGGATGCCAAATATGACACTACCTGTGCTCAACCATGTATAGGGAGTGTACTATGTGCATCCAACATAGGCGGCCCTCCAGCAGCATCCACAAGTCTGGCACACCCTCAAGGTAAGTCAATCAACCTGCAAGTTGCCAAATGGAGTAGAATGTGTTGCTACCTGTAGCTATGTTATGGATGTGGGCATGCAAGGGAATTTGGTGGCTGAATGTTATGGCAGCAGACAGCAGACATCCATAGTGGCACCATGACATCTGTAACACATACTGGAGTCACCATAGTATCCAATACTACACTGGGTGACAAAACCCACTGCAGGAAACCCACACATGCCAGTCACAATACCCAACAACAGTCTCAGCCAGCAGGACAGGTGTAGACAAACCCAAACAGAGCTGTGCCATGGCCCCAGAATGATGGATATGGCTAACCACCCCCCCCCAGGCCTACACAGACAGACCACAGCAGGGCAGGCAGTGGGATGTTAGTTCTGAAGGGTAGGAAGTCAGACAATAATATGTAGGGCAACCAAAGCCACAATATGTAGTACACTGGTATGCTTTTAGTCAGCATGATAGTTAGCAATACAGAATGAAATGGAGTACCTGACATACCAGTACGGTCATAGTGAATGTGTACATGTTTCACGTGTGCCTCCCCACATCTTACATAGTAATGTATAAACAGTCAGGTGTGCCCCCCCAACCCTGTGCGAAATGTAGAAATAGTCAGGTGTGCCCCCCCCATCCTACATAGTAATGTAATAACAGTCAGGTGTGCCCCCCAACCCTATGTAGAAATAGTCAGGTGTTCCCCCCATCCTACATAGTAATGTAATAACAGTCAGGTGTGCCCCCCACACTCCTGTGTAGAAATGTAGAAACAGTCAGGTGTGCCTCCCTGCTATCCAGAAATGTAGTAACAGTCAAAGCCAAATGTATGTGGGTGCAGAGACAGCATGCTACCTGTTGGTGTACAACACAAAGGTCAGCACTGCAGCACAAACTACCTGGACACAATCCATAAAATCAATATAGACAGCCATACTGGGCATGCTCACACACTTAAACAAATAAAGGTCATGACTGCAAACACCAGTGCACCAGACATATCTGGCAGTTGCAGTTGTTAGGGCAGACACTTGTCAGTATGCACCACTCATGCCTTGCACACACAGTGGATAGGAATACAGACATATATGTCAGGACAACACACTATAATAAGCCAAAGGTAGACGTACATAGATGTGTGGAAGAGGGTCACTGTGACAAGGAGCCATCCAGGCCAGTCCCACCCAGCACACAGCCAAAGGGCCCCAAACACATGAGGTGCAGATGTCGCTCACTGCAGATACTAGCCACCAGTATCTGTCAGTAATACAGGCTATGTGGTGCACGTGCCAGCTGTGCAACATGACTGTGCAAGGAAGTAGTCATCTAGCAGCTGTATGCACGTACCTGTGACATATGACCCCATGTGTGCCCACATGTGGCTTGTCAACCCGTACATGAATGGGTTATGGCCCATGCACACACCGCCCTCCCCAAAGCCCTACTATGACAAGCCTGCTGTGGTAATCCAATGTGAAATATGCCTTTGGGAGAGCTGCAGCCCAGTAATCTCTGTGGCGCATCCCAGTTAGATAGGAGTTCAACCCCAGACTTGGCAACTGTGTGTGTGTGTGTGTGTGTGTGTGTGTGTGTGTGTGTGTGTGTGTGTGTGTGTGTGTGTGTGTGTGTGTGTGTGTGTGTGTGTGTGTGTGTGTGTGCGTGTGTGTGTGTGTGTGTGTGAGTCTGTGTGTGCATTTGTGTGTGTATCTGACTGTGTAGAGAGCAATGCTTTTTAGGGTACTCACACTCATTACAATTCATATACACAACCTTGGCAAGGCTGCTGATGTCACCCACCTAAAAATACACCTCTGGGAACGTTGTTGCCCAGTAATCTCCGTAGCGCATCCTGTAACTGCGTACTGCTGTAGTTTGATAAAGTAGTTAGGTAGGTGTTCTAACCCCAGACTTGGCATCTGTGTGTGTGTTAGTCCGTGTGTGCATTTGTGTGCGTGTCTGTCTGTCTCTGACTGTGTAGAGAGCAATGCTGTTTAGGGTACTTACAATCCATATACTCAACATTGGCAAGGCTGTTGATATCACCCACCTACAAATACACTTCTGGGAAGGTTGTAGCCCAGTAATCTCTGTAGCACGTCTGGGAACTGCATACTGTTGGAGTGTGATAAAGTAGTTAGGTAGGCGTTCTAACCTCAGACTTGGCAATTGTGTGTGTGTCTGTCTGTCTTTAACTGTGTAGAGAACAATGCTTTTTAGGGTACTCACACTCCTTACAATTCATATACTCAACTTTGGCAATGCTGCTGATGTCACCCACCTAGAAATACACCTCTGGGAAGGTTGTAGCCCAGTAATCTCTGTAGCACATCCGGTAACTGCGTACTGCTGGAGTGTGATTTAGAACTGTGGTAGGGTTCCATCACCAGCCATGGCAGTTATGGATGGGAGCAATGCATTATAATCTAGTCACTTGCAGTATATTTCAAATGCCATACTTTGGCAATCTAGCCGATGTCATTCCTTGAGAAATACACCTTTGGGGAAGGAGTTCTTTAGTAATCCCCATGGTGCATCCTATAACAGTTCCATGCTGTAGTGTGATATAGACCTTGGTCAGGGGCTCTATACCCACCCATGTCGGTTGTGGATGTTTTGTGTGTGTCTCACTGTCTGTGTCGGGAACAATGCATTTTAGGCTAGTCACTTGCAGTACATTTCAAATGCCCTACTTTGGTAATCCTGCTGATGTCATTCATTGTGAAATACACCTTTGGGGAGTGAGTACTCCAATAATGTCTGTGGCGAGTACTATAACTGCGTAGTGCTGTAGTGTAATAAACTAGTTAGGTAGGGGTTCTACTCACAGACATGACAGGTGTGTGTGTGTGTGTGTGTGTGTGTGTGTGTGTGTGTGTGTGTGTGTGTGTGTGTGTGTGTGTGTGTGTGTGTGTGTGTGTGTTTGTAACTCCTATCCTATGTAGAGGTGATTGTGAGTGTGTGACACCTGTGGCCAATGTGGAGCAGGTTTTGCATATTTCTTATATGGTGGCCCTGCTATATATCACAATGTCAACCATACAGGGATAACAAATGTAAAATAGCTGACAGGCTAGGGTGCAAAGCCATACCCATACATTTGACATCAAGGCCAGGCAATCACAGTTAGTAACCCCAGCATTACCCAGAGCACACTCACAACCCATGTCACATACACACACACACATATGCCTAGGCAACAGCCAATATGTGGGTATTACACTGCATATTGGCCACTGATAGTAACTAAGGAGTGATAGCAGTGGGCTACTGAGGGGATTTCACCCTACCCATCTGTCCAATATGCACGTACATGCAGACAGTGCACCTCCCCCATGTTCCCCAATGGACACCTGCACCACCTGTGGTGCCTTCACATGTGACCCACAAAGGACATACCATGCCTGACAATATGCCCTGTATGGACAGATGCCACTGACACCAGGGAATGTTGTTAGCATGCTATCAATGTAGGCACAAGGTAAACCTGCTGCCCAGTACCAATTCCTGCCACAGATGGGCATGACTGGCACATCTGATGATAATCTGTGTTCACAACATGGGCCAGACAACCCAGGTACAGTTTCACATGTCACTTTACATGCATGTGGGAGGTGTGCACATCCTAGACACCATCCATGTCATAGACTAAGGAACACATACATGGCAAGCAATGCACAGCTTTGGCCACACACAATAGTCACCCAGGTGACTGGATGGGGGATACAATACCCACCTATGTGGGAAAATGCAGAAACTACAGCCCTGAGCCACAATGAAGACCATTGTCATGTGGTCTGATGCCAAGGTATACCCATCACCTACTCTTGTATAGCCTGCTGGCACAGTTGACCACTACACACCTGTGCAGACATGCACCCATGCATGTCAGTACTGGCACCCTGTGTGTTTGTGTGTGTATTGTATGGTGCGTATGTCCACATCCACACTCACTACAACCCCCATGGGCATACTGAAGCATGCTGTCTGATGTCTGACACCTCCTCATAATCTTTGCCCATACAGCCTCCGTATGACCCATGTGGTGCATGTGATACCTGCACAGTGATGTGCTGTGGCAATCCCGCTACTGATGAGTTGTACTCCTGGCCCTGCCAAGTGTGTCAATATGTGCATGCCCCTGTGAGAGTGTGGGTGTGTTGATGCTGGCACCTGTTCATGCGGACAGGCACGTGTAAGTCACCTACTGTATAACTACCATATCCCTGTTGCAGATGCCACTCACCATCACATATATATTCTGAGTGCTCCACAACAGGTAACTCATGTGGTGCATCCAATACCTTCATCAAACTGTGCTAGCACTACATAGTTGTCAGGGGTTTGATACCCTGTGCTGGTAGGTGTGTGACACAAACATGCTTCCGTTTTCCTCTCTCACCTCTCCCTGACATGTATTTGCCTCTGTCTGCCTCTCCAACTCCTTCTCTGGTGGATGTGGAGAACAACACCTGCTCTGCTTAGGCAGCAGTGTGTGTTTTGTAAGTGATGCTCATGATCAGCTTGATGGACTCTGCATGAATTGCAGCCCTCCCCTAGCTGATTGCATGTGGAACAGCTGTGGTAACATTCCCATAGCCAATTGCTTGGAAACACACTCCAATATCTAGGAACATCATGGTGGTGTTGGCCCTTTTCATTCACAGTGAGCAGGAACTATATCTGTTGTTTGGCAAACAGCATCTCAGATGGATTGGGGATTTACCTCTAACAGCATATACTGTGGAAAGAGGGAAACAAACATGAGGGGGATGTGCCTGACCTGACTACAGACTGTAAGTGCTGCTATACTGCATTTGGAGTAATGATGGTTTAACAGTGTTTGGATATGGCTGTCGTACATGTCACAATACCTGCCATGTCAGTTCCATGTTTATGAGGAATCCCCATCTGTAGGGTCATCTGCAGACTGAGCAGTGTTGTGCCTTTGGTTTCATGTGTTAGCCACGAAGCATATATCTGTGGACTGCAGAAGGTAGTGTGAGGACTGCAGTGTGTAGATGGTGAAGGCTGTGACAGTTACTGACTTCATATCCCTCAGAGGGCATATGCTGCAACAAACCCCATTACAACAGTAACTGTATGAGGTTATCACAGCAACATGTCAATATTGTCCCTGTGTATGTGCTTCCAGCCACACCTCTGTCAACCTTTGTACATATATCGTGCATGAAGTGGTGCATATGTGCTGTACACCATAATTAGTGTCATCATATCTGAGAACAAGGCAGTGATATATCAGACTGCTACACGTTATGTACAGTAGGGGTTATATTTCATGACATAACCTGGACATTCTGTGGAAGTTTGTACAGTAATGAGGTCTGTGTACTTATGGTGAATGCCAGCAGTGTGTGTATTGTTAATATGTACTTTAGCCTGTGTACAGATTGTGGTAGATGTCATTGTTCTAGTTTCCCTCCTATCTGATTTTACATGCTGCCCCACTGTATGGTACCATATTGGTGTACATGTCAGCCATCAGACAAACTGTGAAGCAGCCCAGTATATGTAGGGTCATTCTGTGAGCGGCACATATGACGATGGTGTAGAACAGATAGTCCATATATTGTAATATTATGCTAGCTTACCATATGCTGCTGTGGCTGTGTTCACATCGTTTGTGGTTATACACTTTCACACAGGTGTATCTTACCCTCTGCTGTGACATGTCTGTTGAGCCTGCTATATATGCAGGTACATGTGCATTCCCCATAGGAGATGTAGGCCAGTGTTGAGCTAGCCTGCCTGTAGCCTGCACAGTGCATTGTTACATGCCTAGCAGCTTAGTGTACTTGACCAATGAGATATCATGTTCACATACTTGCCAGATGTACTGCTGCCGGGCCTCCCTTAAAAGTCATGTATGTCAGACAGAGCAGTGAGATTCTGTACAGATGTATGTCAATATCTAGTGGGTAGTATGTGGCCATGGCACCCCTGTACCAACAGTCATTATGTGTCAGGCCAGAGAGGAGTGTGTGAATGCATAACCTATGGTGGCAAATGTATACCAGTCGTTATGTGTTATACCCATCTACATGGCTGTCTACATCCATATTGTCAGGCATGGTACACATGTTGTGCACTAAGGGCTTATGTGTATATCTCTGGACTGTATAGGGTGTGTCAGAATGTCCACATATATTGGCCAACATCTCTGCTGCAGACCACAGGGGCATTACATTCTAGCAGCGGTATTTTACAATGATTTTTTTAGGATGTCTGTCAGTAGCCAATGGCGCACATGTTATAAGCAGATGTGACCTTCCACACACACCCTGTCTGTGAAGACAATCCCAATGACAGTAGCAATAGTCTATTAATATACCTGCTATACATACCTGACATCCCCTTGCACTACAACTTTGGGACTATAGGGGCTGGGGTAGGTCTACACTCCATGTCCAGGATATATGGTGGAAATATATGTACATATACTTATCCAGATAGCCATATATCTATATATATATATATATATATATATATATATATATATATATATGTATATATATATATAT
>NC_056737.1:856578991-856623991 GCF_019279795.1 Protopterus annectens | reverse complement strand
TGATTTTTTTTTTTGGGAACAGATTGCCCCCCCCCTTTTTTTTTTTAAGGTGAGAGTGGGATGTCGGGGAAGGAGAGTAGGTATGCTCGGGGAGGATAGGTTGGGTAGGATGACAGACAAGACAGACAAGACTGAGGTCCCCACCCATGGGCAGTCACCACTGCACCTTCATGGCCCTGAAGGTGGCTGTGATGGGGGCTGTGCAGGAGGGGCAGCCTCACCCTCTAATTGTGCCACTCAGCCCTCAAGCTGGTGTAGCCAGTCTTTAAACTCCTTATCGAGCTCCCTATGCACCACGGCCCGGAAATGACGATGGGTGACAGGTTCCACTCCGTCCCCACTCCTGGGGGGAGCTCCATCCCCTACAGTGGTTCCACCTGAAGGTGGCACAGTGCCAACAGAGGAGGAGGTCCCGGGCTGGGCCCCAGACATGCTGGTGCCCAGTGCCATGGCCAGCTGAGGTGGGACAGGTGGGTCCACTGGGACCGGCCTTCCCATATGAGCTGTGTTGTAGCAGGTTTAAGAAAGATAGTGAACAGCATTCAGGATTAGTAATAAAAGCATACATAGGTATTCCCATTAACCAAAGGCACCAGAGTTAAAACAGTAGCAGAAAAAGCAGAACACATGCATATATGGAACAACAGTGTCCATTACAACAGCATGCAGGTTTAATTGATGGCAACAGGCCACCAATATGGGGGTATTTTAACATGGCACATGCATAGAAACAAATGTGAATATTTATAAACCATAGGACATATGTCCCAACAAAAGTTTGGAGTGTACACATACTGCTTGAGGTGTGTCATTGGGTTATTTTTGCACATATGGTAGGGGTGAGAGAGAGAGTTAAATTAACGACAAATATATCCTTGCAGTTTTCACAACATTCTTAGTCACTGCTGTGATCTGCCCCTTACATGTATTATTACACTACCCAATGGTCTTATATTGTACAATGGTATGTTTGTAGATTATTATATACGTGATCTGTGTCTTACATACAGGTGTGACAAGATGCAGGTGTTAATGCAACATATTTTGTATATTGCTCTCATACACTTTGGCTGAGATGCTAGAATGACAGTTTTTTTTTTTCAGATACATTCTCTATGTACAGGTCTTACTATCAGTTATATGTCATTAATGGCAGCCTACATTTCTTGGATCATCACACTGATTTTTCAGGGGAACAGGGTACCAGGCTGGTGATGTTGGTCATTTATCTGGACATGCTGGACAGACTGGGACAGTTGAGGGGGACGAATATGCATACAACTTCTATTTGAACATTCTAGCAAATTCTGCACAGTTGTTGGGTGTAATTATGCATACAGCTTTCTATCTGAACATTCTAACAAAATCTTTTGTTAAAATAAATGTGCTTTCTTGGGCATTTAGAGAACCCAGAGATATATTATTTCCTTAATATTTAACATGTTTTAAAATACATAGCTGCATACAGTGTTATAGGAGCTTCCTTGCATTCACAGGTTATGCACTCCCATTGGACAAATAATATTAATTTTGATAATTTTATGAATGAGATAGAATATTGTTCATAGGTAAGTACTAGACTAGCTGCCTTTGTGGTATATTTTAACCCTAGCCAATTTCCCACTCAAAGGTAAAAACCAGTTCCTGTGCTTTCTGACTGTGAAGTAAACACCTTAACTGTTACATCAACCCTAACCCCTCTATTTATTTTAGACGCCTCATTTCACTGTAGGGCACAGGAGAAACAGTGACCCAAACAGGGCAACCAAGAATATTATAGAAGTATTGCAAGTTAGTATAAAAAATATAATAATGCAAGTTATAAAAGTAGTACAAAACTTTATTGCAAAAAGCAATCAAAGACATGTTGTAACAGTCAACTTAAAGTATTACAGAGTTTTATCCACACAGTTAAGGGTAACAAAGTAGGCTTTGTAATATTAAGTTTAGTCTTCTAAAAATTAGTTAAGTGATAATGTGTGATGCAAACTTGTGAACACAAAATTTGGGATGTGAGGAAATACAGTCAACAGTACATACATTGATAGGCTAAGTTGGTTATAAGAAAAGGAAGTCTCGAACATTTAATTCAGTTTTTAGGAAGTGATGATTTATTAGTGGAAGGTAAAAATGTGTAGCTCATATTTGCTCTTAGCATTGTAGGATTCCTTCCAGATGAAAGAGCTTATAACAGATAAGACTTTACCAACAGCCAAGAGCTTGTGAGAGGGAATTCTGAGGACACATGCATAAAACAAATAGAACCTAAGATTATAACATGCATTCCAAACTTTTAAGGAAACATTCTAGCTTCCAAAATATAACATTTTTATAGGTTGTATTCTATAAAAATGGAAATAGGAGGCAAGTCCAAATAAAAGAACCTGATAGCAATTTATGGAAACAGTACTTTAATGTGAATAAATCCCCCCCATACACCCCGCTCCCACACACACATAGACACAACCATAAGTAGAAACACACATACATATGTGGATGCACATACACACACACACACACACATACACATATATATATATATATATATATATATATATATATATATATATATACACGTGTGTGTGTGTGTGTGTGTGTGTGTGTGTGTGTGTGTGTGTGTGTGTGTGTATGTGTGTGTGGCTCTGTGTGTGTTCCTAGTTTTTGATAATGCAGAATTTTCACTTTAAAATAAGTGCTGTCTCTTTTTATGTAGGGGATGGTAAATCATGCAAGTTTTTGATTTTCAGCCAGAAAATCCACAGCTGCCATCAGCATTACTCAGTTCTACTCAGTTCTATTTAAAAAAAATCCCCTCCAGATCTGATTTCCTTGACATGTCATTTTGAGGCGGCAAGCAATAGTTTCCGCACATTGTTTTTTCCTATGTACACAGTCATTCAGATTTCACAGTCTGCTGTTGCATTAATGTTTATGAGTCAGCTGTGGTCTGAGGGATGACAAGTCAGACAGCATGTAAGATTAGTTAAATCTTCATCTTCTAGTCAGCTTTCAGTCTTCTCAATTATAAAGACTAAATAACATCGCAATCAATGATTCTTGCTTAATTCTGTTACACAATATACTCCCACCCCACCCTAGTAAAAATGAAGTATGGTTCACATACACCCTTCCTTTTGTACCCTTTGACTTTATAGCTGTAAATCAGGCCTTACACACATGAAGAGGAGCCATATGTGCTTATCAGTGATTTGCTGTGTTGGGTGTGAGAGATATTCTCAATGACCGATCACACAATATGTCATCACATAATGGTCCGCTGCATATGTAGTTCAGCCCATGCAAAGTGAATCATTTCCCTTACAATCTGCCACATCCATTTCTTACTTTATTTTTAGTGTTAAAATTGATATCTTTCCCGTGATTTGATGATAGCCAAAAATTCTAATCTTCACTATATTGACACAAAATGTAGTACAGCCATCTATCATCATCTGCATGACATTTTCTCTACCTTAAAGAACTCGTACAATACCAGCCTTTTGTGTAACCAAATCTGACCTTTTTTGTACTGTTTAGTTATATTTTTGTTTCAAGATTCTACAGCTTTTTATTGTTAACTAACATATATGATTTAATAAAATAAATAGAAATCCTGAGTGTTTTTGTCTCTATTACAAATGTAGTAGATAACCTGCACTTTTCCTTCTGTATTTTGCTCATTCACTGTTATGTCTACACATTCATTGAAGTTGCCTGAGAAACGCATAACTAGGAGCAAACCAGAATGCTTGTCTTGTAAGTTTCTCATTTCTTCATTTATTCATTCATTCTCTAATTATTATATAATCCAGTTCAGGGTCACAGGGAGCCAGAGCTGATCCCAGCACTAATCAGAAACAAACCAGGAGAACTAATTCTGAATAAGGTACCCTAACTTGAACAAACAGACTCACTCAGTCTCACACAATATGCACACCTACAGGCAGGTTTGCAGGATCACCAGTTCACCTCCTGCACATCTTTCAGATATGCGAAGAAGCTGGAGTACTCAGTAAAACCAATATGGACGCAGGAAGGATGTGTGGACTCAACATAGAAGGCACCCCAGCCAGAAAAACTGCAGAACTAAGCTCTGTGAGTCAACACAGCTAACCACTGTGTCAGTATGTTAAAGTATGAAAAATGCGCAGTGTCTCATGAATCTATGAACATTTTACAGAAGCAGTTATCAATGAGGTCTTTATGTTAGCAATGCATTAAGAACAATTAGAGCTGGTTCCCATATTGTATGCAGTATTTAATCTTGTCTAAATATTTGTTCATTTTTGTATGCCTCATGTTTTTATGGCATGGTATTTTTTCTAGAGAAAAGATGGCAGCTTTGTTTTAAACTCACTTTAATACTATAATGAAGTGTCGAAATATAAGTCTTAAAACACTTGGAGCTATTTCCTATTTTATATTTACTAATTTATTTTATTTATGTTTCTTAAGAGCATTTGCATGTATTATTTTCTACTCAGCAGAAACAGCTAAGGGATCAACGATGCCTCTGGATTATGCACTACATAAAATCTCTTATCAAAGCATGAAATAAAGCTTAGAAAAATGGAAAGAAACTGACAACCTCAGTTAGCATCATAAATTTATTAACTGTTGAAAGAAAACTTCAGCTCACTCTCTAGTTGAACCCCTGGCACACATTTCCAACCTTTTTTTTTTTTTACTTCAGGCATAAAGACTCTTTAATTATACTCACCCCCATAAAAAATCTCCCTCAACTACCCATATTTTTAGACCTATATTTTTACTCTGACTGCTCGGTCCACTTCCAAAGACATCTGAATGTATCGGTTATAATCAAATATTTGACAACATTAAAAAGTGTAAATTAAAACAATGAGTAACAAGGTCACACAGAAAAAACAATCAGTAAAAACTAAAAGAAAAACCCAGCCAAGCTAGATTTTCCACTGCATGATTCCTTAAAACTTCTTGCATTAGAGATAACATAGGATATATGCAAATGGCCACTTAAGGACATCAGGTGTTTCAGCTATATGGCAATTCTGAATGCCCATGACTTTTTTTCCTTTTTAAGTCTGATATGGACTAATTCAGGCCAATAAAAAAAACATAAGACCTGGGTTTTTCTTTTAGTTTTTACTGGTTGTTTTTTTCTGTGTGTGACCTTGTTACTCATTGTTTTAGTTTATTATTTGGGATATTTTGCATACACCTTAATGATTATGGACATCAGCTGGGTATGGCTGTGCTAATAAAGCCATAAGAAGGCTGAAACATGCATGTCCACAGCTAGTGCATTTTTTGACTTCATTGGCCTGAATTAGTCCATAACAGACTTAAAAAGGGGAAAAAAAGTCATGAGCATTGAGAACTGCTATATAGCTAAAACACCTGATGTCCTTAAGGGGTCATTTGCATATATCCCATGTTACCTCTAATACAAGAGATTTTAAGGAATAACACAGTGGAAAATCTAGCTTGACTGGGTTTTTCTTTAAGCATTAAAAAGTGAAGTACATTCATTCATGCTCAGCAAAGTTTTAAAACTGGTCATAACATACTGTTACTTATACAATGACAGACAAAATCTTCTTGGACAGAGAGATTCTAGTAGAACTTTTAAAAGTGTGAACCATCAACTACTTTTATAGAAACTGAAGTTCAGTGTTTCAGCCCAAATATGTTTACTTAGGTCTATATTTATTTATTGATTGATTGATTGATTTTTATTGACAATTGTTTACTGGGAAAGTCTGAATAGTTAATAAATGGAGGAGAAAAGCTCCAGAGAGTAATATAACATCAAATACAGTAGTTGTATAGATTTAATTAAAAAGTATATATATATATATATATATATATATATATATATATATATATATATATATATATATATATATACACACACACACACACACACACACACACACACACACACACACACACACACACACACACACATACAATTTGTGAGTGGAATACATAGGATACAATAAAGTATGAAGAGACAACAGTGATGTAATAATAATAATAATAAATTAAATGTGATAATCAGTATATATAAAAGTATTAGAAGTATACCCCCAGATTCACTAATCCTCTGTGTAAGACTTAATAAGTCTTACTCGGACGCTGCAGTTGAACGGTTTGACGTTAACGTGCCATGAATATTCATGAGGGCACGCTGACTCAACCGTAACTCTTACACGGACAGAATAGGAAAGCAGGGGGCGTGTCCGACTGCCGAGCGGTCTAAATGTGCATGCCCCTGCAAGGTATTAAAAAGCATAATGTCAACACACAAGAGCGAGATCGCTCAAATGTACTTGCACTCAACACCACACTCCCTGACACTGTAAACCCCCATCACACTTATATAAAGTAAATAATTATATATATATTTTTTAAATCCATGATATAGCTGCCCATATTTGTGCGTGTGTGCGAGGGTGTGGCCATTGCTTAGCTAGAGTTAACAATTCTAACATGGAAGAGCATAAGAAAGAATGTTTACACATAGCACACTAAATTGCAATAGCGTAATGGTAGAGCGTATGCACAAAGAAATGGCGTTCACGGTTCGAGTCCCACCACTCCCCTTCTTATTTATATTTTAAATCAGTATTTGAAATAATACCAGACATATATGATTAAAATTTTATTAAAAGCAGTGACATGGCCAATGTATCAGTGAACAAAATATATATGTTTAAAGGACCCAGATATATAATAGCCTGGTGTTAAGCAATGCTTTACACAGCTAAATAGATATGCCCATAGTTTAATAGCGCTTTACCCAGCTAAACAGAGTTGCCCATAGTTTAATAGCGCTTTACCCAGCTAAACAGAGTTGCCCATAGTTTAATAGTGCTTTACCCAGTGCAATGGAGTTGCCCAAAGTTTAAAAGCGCTTTAACCAGCGCAATGTGTTTGTGCGGACGTGCGCGCCGTGCCAACCAGGGCACCGTAGGGCACCGTGAAGCAACGTAGAGCTAAGTTGCTTAAACACAGCCACACCCCTAGCCTGTCTAGACAGTATTAAAATAAAAGAATGACTAGGTTCGAACCCAGAACCCTGTGCATCATAATCAAAGTACAGAACCACTAAGCCATGACAACATAGAGGAAGTAGCCACTATTAACATTCATAAACTTACGAATGGTAGTTTAACCATTACTAAGCAGGTCTGCAGTCAGCCGAGAATTTTACAAAATGGCCAATCACAAAAAAGTGCGGGAAGTGCGGCATATTTAAGCCCCATAGGCGGGAATACTTGCCATAACTGATTGTAGCTCACATTTTCAGTCAGAATGGCAGGTGCAGGAGAGGGTTCATGCTTCCGAGTGCAACGTTGGGGCATTGAGGAGTCCAAATACATGGTCTGGCTCCTTGTCCACCGTCACAAGTCAAGACTCCTGCAGGGACAGTTCCAAGGGATGGAGTACAAGGCAGAGGCTTGGAATCGGTTAGCTCGTGACCTCACCAGTGCCACAGGCATGCCTCGGACTGGTGAGCAGGTCCGTCACCACCATGCAGACCTGAGGAGATGAAAGCAGGACTGCCTGAACCAGTGGATACACGAGGCCTGTGGGATGCAGAATGCCCCACAATTGAGTATGTAGTCATGGAATGCAGTATGTAAGAATTGATAATGGAGTATGTATAACAGACAGGTATGTCTCAATATCCCTTCATTTACTTTACAGCTGCAGGTGACCATGCTACGAATCAGCAAGCCTATGCTGATAGGCTGCTAAGGCTGTGCCACCAGGAAGGTTAGTGATTATTCTGCATGTATTGCTATATAAAATATGGCAGAGAGCATGAAAGAAAGTGTTGTAGTCCAATAAAACAGCCATAGAATTGCCTGAATAAGTCCTCTGCATGTACTGTCAGATAAAAACATCAGAGAGGCAGAAAAAGAGTGTAGTAACCCATTAATAAAGGTAACATATGTCTGGAATAATATCTCTGCAGGGACTGTCATATAACATAAGTGAGTGAGCCTGAAAAAAGATTGTTCTAACCTATTAATAAAGGTATAATATGTCTTGAACATGTCTGCCATAAACACCGTTAAAACAAATAAAGGAGTGAGCCTGTGGAAAAGTGTACAATGTCATTAATAAAGGTCTAAAACCCAGAGTGTGTCTGTGTCACAGAGTCTGAAATGTTGTTGTACCCTTGCATTATACAAACAGTACTGTTTGAAAATGTGCTGGCAACCTAGAGTTATGCAGTCCCATATAAAGTGGGTGATGGAAGTGCTAGTAGCTGTGAAACATATATACAGTCCACAATAGTCAGTTACTGGCTGGCATGAATAAGTAAACCTGGCACACGTGTAGCATGTAACTATTCACCAGACATGTGAGTGTGTGTCAAGAAATACAGGGTTCTGTACAAATTGAAGTGAAAATGTCATGTGAAAACATCCCAGATATGTAGATAAAGAAATATAAATGCAAACAAGAAATATGTAGCAGTAACATCTGCATCCTGGACAGTTAGTATGTCAGATATAGGTCAGGCATATATTGAACTAGCCAAACCCATGACACAACCTAATGTATGGTGGCAAGTGTAATAATGCAGGTAGGGGATATACACTTGCAGTCACTAAGAATGTAGTGTAGACTAAAAGGTCATTATAAGATGTTAATCGAGGTTTTTTCTACACCCTACCATATGTGCATAAACCATGCAATTCCACACCTCAATGGGTATGTGTAATCTTAAATATTTGTTGGGATATATGTCCTATTGTTTTATAAATATTTGCATTGATGTTGATGCATGTTCCCTATTCAAACACCACGTTCATGGTGGCCTGTTGCTACCAAACATCCCTGCATGCTGTTGGAATATCCACTGTTGTTTAATATATGCATGTGTTATGCCTGCTGTTCACCTGTTAGAACCTTGGTGTGTTGGGTTAATGGGAATATTACTGCATGCTGTTACAACTAATCTGGAATGCTGTTGTTTATGTTGTAATTAAACACACCTAATCACAGAACGTATGGGAAGGCCAGTCTCGGCGGACCCACCTGTCCCTCCTCAGTTGGCGAGTGCACCTGGCACCAGTGGCTCTGGTGCCCAGCCCGGGCTCCTCTCCTCCGTTGGTCCAGTGCCACCTTTGGGTGGAAGCACTGCAGGGGATGGGGCTCACCCCCCCGTGCAAGCGTGGGTGGAGGAGGGCCACCTGTCACCCTTGCTAGGGTCCGGGCTGTGGTGCATAGGGAGATCCAGTGTTTAGTTGCTGATCTCCTACACCAGCTCGAGGCGAGAGTGGCACGTCTCTCAGGTGAGCCTGCCCATCCTACACAGCCCTCAGCACAGCCACCCATGGGGCTGTGAAGGTGCAGTGGTGACTGCCCATGGGTGGGGATCTCAGTTCCACTGTTACCATCTGTGGGCTCATGGGCTTGCGATTTCCAAACATCCTTCCCCGTCAATTGTTCACCCACCCCATGTGTCAAACTCCACCCCTGTATGCATCTTGTTTGTCTTGTCTGCTTACCTCCCCAACCTACCTCCCCAAATATACCTACTTCCTCTACCTCACATTCCACTCTCACCTGAAAAAAAAATAAAAAAAGGGCAATCTGTTTCCACAAAAAAATTACGCCCCATACATAGCTGCCCAATTTACACACATGTCCGCTGGACATGTAAACTGATAATTCTAATTGGCAGTACAACATATTTTGTTGTCCTCACCCCTCTCTCAGGGGTGGAAGGTTTCAGATTTCACACCAGATTTCCAACATATGCACAGCTGTTGCTGGTAAAGAAATGGGCAGCTATGGACCTTCCCTACACACATCCTGCACATCCCGAGCTGGTTTCCCTACTGTCTTTCCCTCTTTGTGCCCCTTTTTCACCACTTTCCTATCTCCCCATTTTCTTTTCTTTAAAAGAAATTAGCATGGGTGTTAGCGGGAGTAAGCACTTTTAAGCTGTAGTTAGTGGGGTTGCGCGAGTGTGAGCTTGTGTGCGCTTAGCTAAGCATCGCTAAGCATCACGCAAACCCGCGCAAACCCTCTTACAACTGCTTAAAAGTGCCTTAGTCACTCTGTATGACAAGGCCCTTGTACTGCTCAGCAGCAAAATAATAAACCTTGTCAGTCTCGAACCAGGGACCTTGGACTCTCCAGTCTTCATGAAGTACCACTACACCACCAAATGTCAATAAGTGAGAGTAGACACTGCTTGCTCTTCAGAAAAGGTGTAGTAATACATATGCTCTGAATCCCAAATGTTTGAACTGCAAAATGTCTGAAATATATCACAGGTGTATCCCAGTTATATGTACCTTTCCCTGAGGCTGTTCAAATATATACCTGAGAGTATCTGAGGCCTGGAAGAATCAGAAACACACAGGCATATCATCTTGTCTGCTGTTACATACTCTGCAAATAGCTGTAGAATGAATCCCACAAGCATGCCCTTATGTAGAAGTACAACACAGAAATATCAAAGGATGCAGCCATGTACTGCTAGCAACCACCTGTGACAATGCCATTGTTCAGGTGCTGAAAAGACTGCTGTGGTGCACAGTCAAAGAATACTAGGCTGATCTCTGTCTACCATCTGGATATGTCCACAGGTGGGAGCTACTCAGACAGACTACTAGCCTTTATAGACTTACAGGTACACAGCAACTCTGCATGTTCAGTAAGATAAACATCACACAATAATAAATAATGCACTCTGCACTTCTGCTCCCCTACCCAAAGGTACTATATACCCGTATAGCCAGGCACAACCAAGGGTGTAGGTAGGCATACACAGTAGTGAAATATGTCCAGTTGTCCTGTGCAGACTGCGCTAATGTCAATACAAACAAACCACAAACTGTTCAGAAGTGAGTAACGTACTAATGAAAGTGTAGCAGTTCACAAACAGTGCATGTGCCTGATATTCATAATTGGTAGTACAACACACTTAGTTGTCCTCACCCCTCTCTCAGGGGTGGAAGGTTTAAAATATCCCTCCTAATGTATTGCATATGCACAGCTGTTGCTGGTAAAGAAATGGGTAGCTATGGACCCTCTCCACACCCATCCTGTACATCCCAAGTTGGTTTCCCTACTGTCTTCCCCTCTTTGTGCACTCTTTATCACCACATTCCTTTCTCCCCATTTACTTTTCTGTCAAAGAAATGAGCACAGGGGTTAGCGGGAGTGAACACTTGTAAACAGCAGTAAGCGGGTTTGCACCAGTGTGCGCATGTGTGTGCTTAGCTTAGCATTGCTAGGATATGATAAGCTAAGCCAAGCTTAGCTTAGTATAGCTACAATAAAATAAGCTAAGCTAAGCTTAGCTTAGCATCGCTAAGTGTCACGCAAACCCGCTTACAACTGCTTAAAAGTGCCTTAGTCACTCTGTATGACAGGGCCCTTGTACTGCTCAGCAGCAAAATAAAAAACCTTGTCAGTCTCAAACCCCACACCTTGGACTCACCAGTCTGCATGAAGTACCACTACACCACAGCAGATATACAATAACTTGGTGCTGAAAGAAATATAACATGCATTACAATGAGTGAATGTAAAGGGAAAATAGGAAAGCCATAGGAATACATTGCAATAACTACTGTTGTATGTCAGTTAATTCTCTAATTCGAAAAGAATGTACATACTCCCATGTATCCAGTGTTAGCATTTGGAGGTGTGAGTAAACCTACACACCGAGAAGAGTATACTGAAAGAAGCAACAGTCAGGTTTCAGTACAACATGCATTTCACTGGCTACAACCCAGCTTCAGATATGAGACATATACCAACCATCTGACTGAGACAACAGTGTCCACAGCAAACAAGCATGGTCCCCACCTTGCAAAACTGAAAGGGCTGTGCCTACCTAACCTATCATTTTATAGCAATGTCCTGAAATCACAGTGAGAGCTGCAATTACCACACAGCAGGCTGCATGCAATTAATAAATGGTGGCCACCAATTGGTGCAGAGGCCATCACTTGCACATGTGCAGATAGCTAGAAAAGCAGCCTGTATCTGCTGTCCACACATGCAATAATATCATTGCAACAACTGGGAGAGAGAGAGAGAGAGACAGCATGAGCGAGAGAGACAGACAGAGACAGACACAAACAGGCAGAAGGAGACAGACGCTGAAAACAAACAGCAACACACAGAGGAAACAAAACCAAAAAAATAAATAAATAAAATAAAAAAGCAACACCTACAACAGACGGAAGTGAGGAATACAAAGGTATGTAACAGATATGTATTTGCTGACATCCGACAGATGTGTCTGAAGGGTACTCTACATGCTGTGAATCATCCATATGTGGCAGCAGTCTGTATCTATGCACATTTGCATAGGGCAAGGGACATACTGCAACTGTTAGTGAAGGCTGGACATAAGTATGTTCTTGAAGGCTGCTATGTGCACATATGTATGTAGGTTGTAGTGTGTGGCATTGCAGAAAGCAGGCAGTGCCGGTATATGTCATGTGGTGATTAAACGCTGTGGGACTGAGCTACAGGCAGTGAGGCCTGCAACAGCTATACGACCTGAGGACAGCAGAATGCATTCTGCACAACATTGTGCAATAGTATTACATAACCGTATGTCTCACAACTGTTGCATAATTGACATCCCCACCATGAAAGATGGGCAGTATATGTGCCTATATGTGCAGCTATATGTACAGCAATGGATGTTTACATGTATGTGTATATATACATGTATATATATATATATATATATATATATATATATATATATATATATATATATATGTGTGTGTGTGTGTGTGTGTGTGTGTGTATAGATATATAGATATCTATATGGATATATTTAGATATATATGGATATATATGAATAAATATAGATATATGTCGATATATATGGATATATATATATATATATATATATATATATATATATATATATATATAGATATATACAGATATATATGAATATATATGGATATATGTAAATATATATAGATATATATATAGATATGTATGGATATGTATCGATATGTATGGATATGTATAGATATGTATAGATATGTATAGATATGTATAGATGCATCGATATATATGGATATATATAGATATATATATAGATATATATGGATATATATGGATATATGTAGATATATATAGATATATATAGATATATATAGATATGCATGGATATGTATGGATATGTATGGATATGTATGGATATGTATAGATGTGTATAGATATGGATAGATATGGATAGATATGGATAGATATGGATATATATATATATATATATATATATATATATATATATATATATATATATATGAGAAAGAGTGAGGGAGACACGGGGTCATATGTACTGCAACAGGTGCCTGTTGTCCAGGGCATGGACTGAACACCAGTGTTGATACTGCAGTGCCATACCCCATTCCAAAACACCTTATGCAGTAACTGCCACATAGGTGGTAGCCTACCTAACACTGATGGTGTCAGAAGGGTACACGGGACACAGGTGGACAGTAGGCTCCCCTTTGATAATCACAGTGCCACAGTAGTAATGTAATCTGTCTATGTGGTACGTGTCATCACATCACAAAAGGTGTGTCATCTAGAGAAATATAGGTCGGTGTTCCCCTCTACTCATCACAATGCCACATGTGGTATGTACCTCACATGACAGCTACAGCAAGTGGAAAGGCCACAGACATACCTAACAAAGAGTAATACTGCCCTCAAACACATGCCCTATGCAGACTGACTCACAAACCACAGCTAGAGTGTGTTGCATACCGCCCACCCAGAGGTTACCACTGCCGGACATACAGAGGTATGTCCCACCCATAACAGTCAGCCAACCACCATGACAACACCTCACAATCCCTCGGGGCTACATGACCTAGGGCCCTAATCCTTTTCACCTCACTAAACAGCACATGCTGGAGGTACAGGTTCCTATCCACAAATATGCCATACTCTGGACTAAACCACTCAGCATGAACAAACAAGGCTCCTCATTAGCAGATGTCATACATACCCCAATGATTGTTTTGGAGATAGGTTATATGCCCTGGGAGTCACCTCTGTGTATCCGGTTGACAGGAGCAAGTGAAATCACATTACATGTGTGTCAAAGGCCTGGGTAGCATATGGCTAGGCTGTTCTAGGCCCTAGGACCAATAGCATATTACCTACCTATGACACAATGCACACACACATGTACTCAGTGCAATATTTGCTATGTGAGGTGGAGTAAGTGTGACAGTGACTGTGTGCAAGGTTTGTAAAGGTCTGATAGCTTAGTGTGAGGTTGTGTCTGTCATGGTAGTTTGTGTCCTAGGTGTGAGGCCGGAAAATGATGTGTCAGTTATTGGGATGTAGACATAGTAGGATGGCATATGTTGTGACGTAGTTCCTTGTGTACAACTGTGGTGTCCCAATGTAGGCTGAAGCAATACATGTATGCTCAGTAAGTGGTACTGCTAGTGACTCCAGCTCACATATGAACTGTTGTACTACCTGATGCTGTAGGCCTAAACAGCACAGTATGGTGTATGTTCACAGTCCCTGGTAACACTGTCTTGTGTGTTTCCAGTAGTCTGCACAGATCACATACCACAGGCATAGGTATCTGTAAGTAGGGGCACACAGTACTATAAGGTACACAGGTAATGCTCATCTGTGTTGGCATACATCTGTGAGTTGTATATATGTCTGATGTGTGTTTAATGATGCCTGTACCATGCCTGCAATGACATGTGTGTTACAGGGTATGTGTATGTACCTAGCAACATGTATACTCTGTTACAACAGTATGCCAGCTATATTAACAATCGTGCACATATGTTAGATAGGGGTATGGCATCAAAGACTAGGGTGATTTACTGGTAATACTGTAAATGTACATGACGTTCATTGCATTGGATGACATATTTCTTCATGCATTAGCTTGATATATACCCCCGGGGTGAGGTTGTGCATTGTATCCTAAACAATGTGCTGACTACTGATGTATACTGGTGTGTTATATAGAGTGTTGCAGGCACTGTCAGCCAGTTGTGGGCTGAGCACTGATATATGGTATTGAATGTGTGTATCCTCTGATAGACAGACAGCTGCTATATATGGCAGTAAAGTGATATCTGTACTTCATACTGTTGTGTGCCACATGACATTCTCACACATATCGTTTAATTGTCTTCCAGGGTTATGGCTCATCAACGTAATCCATTGTACTCAGCTGCGAAGGAGCAGGAAATTCTGAACAGCCTGGTGCAGCACTATAACCTTCTTTTTTCCAGGGCCAGCCAGCACCAGCATGACCGTACTGCACTCTGGCAAGACCTTGTTGGCCGGGTAAATGATATAGGCATGCATAACCGGACATATGAGCAGGTACGCCATCACTGCAGTGATTTTATTAGACATGTCCGGCGGCGTGTGTCTGCTATCCATAGGCAACAGCTTGCCGCAGGTGGTGGGGCGGCCATACATCCCCCCTCACCAGAGTGGAGGAGCTGCTCCTAAGTGTAGTAGCTCCTGGCCTACAGCAGCAACAGCATCACACATGTGTCATCATGGAGGCCAGAGCCACCCAGCAGGGTGACATGGAGCGTGCAGGTAATACACCCTAACTGTAGACTACCGTTACCTGTATCGTTAGAATATGCATATGTGAGATGTGTACAGTGTGTTTAGCAGTTGTGCTGCCTAACATGTGCAATACTGATATTTGGAATAGTATCTGTACACCTGTGACTGTTGACTGTTGTTCCACTGTCGTTTAGCACACTCACAGTAGCAAAGCCACTGTTGTGGCCACTGACAAACTGTGTCATATTCTTCTAGGTCCCTCTTGTGTGACAGCAGGGCAGACAATACATGCTGGTGAGTGTGTTAACACTTTAATATTGGTAATGAAATGTGCATGTCATAGGGGAGGTGTAGGCCATGTACACGTAATACACCTATGCATAATGCATGCTGTGCATGTTTGCTGTGAGATATCAATCATCTCAGTAAAGTCAGTAGCTGCCTCAATCACATGCAATGCACAGTTCAGCAGACATAATTGTGGCAACACTGTACTGCACATTGGATATGCATAGTTGCTACAGCTGTACACAACAGAACATGTTTAACATACGCAGTACACGAAAACATGCTACATTCAGTATCCCATATGTCATGCACACACACATGATGTACCTCAGGCAGGGGTAGAGGCCTATCATGGGGCTGTGCAACACTCTGCAACACATAACACAGTGATTTTAGGCAATGCTCCCTATTAGGCACCTCACACATCCATGTATAAGGTGGCTGTGTAATTGTGAATGTAGCAACGGCACTACAGTTCAGGTACAGCATGCTAGGCAGTGGTCTTGCACACATCAGTAGCTGTGAGTGACCACAAGATGCATGTTGATGATGGCACAGGGCACTACAACCTATCCAGTTACAGTGACCACAGTACTACTCATAGCAGTCATTGCTTTGCACCTCAGTATTGTGTGTGTGCAAACATATGCACCTATACACAATATGCATAGCATGTTGTCTGTGTGCTTACATATGCCAGTATACACAATATGCACAGCAGTCACCATCCACACAAAGTGTCACAGATATGTCCTGGAATGCTAGTGGGTGTATAGGTCACTTAACACACATTGGGAATGTGTGGTGTTTAATGTTGCAGTCGTGTAGCATGCCATGCCATGTCTGGCACCCACATATCTGCAATATGTCCCACACTCACCATAACCACTGTACACTGGCCATGTCGAGCATTGGGATTCCTTCACATCAACATGCACCACACATCCAGGGTGTGTACATAGCATGCATGTGCTACACCCGTGCCCACTATTATCTGCTATGGACACAGCCACTGCACTCAGACATGGATATCTATGTGTCACACAGATAACACATGCTGCCATGGCATGTGTACTTGTGAGTGAT
The DNA here is from genome assembly GCF_019279795.1 of Protopterus annectens. Lineage (NCBI taxonomy): Eukaryota > Metazoa > Chordata > Ceratodontiformes > Protopteridae > Protopterus > Protopterus annectens. The sequence goes on along the minus strand of NC_056737.1, from coordinate 856,607,053 downwards.
GGTGCACGGGGCATTGTAGAGCTGATAATACCTGCACAGCAATGTTGTGTCCATGTACACATTGTGTTCCAGGGTGTAGCCAATCACTGAACAACTACACAGTTGCATCAAAGCCATGTATACTGCCATTTAATAGGGGCATCTACACTTGCACTGCATGGTCTTGTGCAACACATATTCTGCATGCTGACATGAGTGTGGTGACTATCTACCTTGTGATACTGACACCCACCTTCACCCACTATAGAGTGGTATAAGATACTTTTTCTCCACTCTCTTAACTCCTGGAAGTATTCATCCTGGACTCCTAAGAACTGCTATAACCACCTACCAGATCCTGCCTTGGGTTCCCCCCCGGGTTATCTAAACCACCCTGGAAATATCCACAGTAAACATTAGTCTGGTATAAGATACTTTTTCTCCACTCTCTTAACTCCTGGAAGTATTCATCCTGGACTCCTAAGAACTGCTATAACCACCTACCAGATCCTGCCTTGGGTTCCCCCCCGGGTTATCTAAACCACCCTGGAAATATCCACAGTAAACATTAGTCTGGTATAAGATACTTTGTCTACACTCTCTTAACTCCTGGAAGTATTCATCCTGGACTCCTAAGAACTGCTATAACCACCTACCAGATCCTGCCTTGGGTTCCCCGGTTATCTAAACCACCCTGGAAATATCCACAGTAAACATTAGTCTGGTATAAGATACTTTTCTCCACTCTCTTAACTCCTGGAAGTATTCATCCTGGACTCCTAAGAACTGCTATAACCACCTACCAGATCCTGCCTTGGGTTCCCCCCCGGGTTATCTAAACCACCCTGGAAATATCCACAGTAAGCATTAGTCTGGTATAAGATACTTTTTCTCCACTCTCTTAACTCCTGGAAGTATTCATCCTGGACTCCTAAGAACTGCTATAACCATCTACCAGATCCTGCCTTGGGTTCCCCCCCGGGTTATCTAAACCACCCTGGAAATATCCACAGTAAAAATTTAGTGTATGTTACAGTGCTTTGTTTTTTGAGTGTATCACAAGTATTACTATATGGTATTAGTTGTCCTCTACCCTTGTAACCTTAACCTTGAATGACTGCCAGTCACTGCCAGCAGCAAACCCCCCACCCCCACCCAGTTTTTAGTTACTACTCTGTCCCTTAGACTGCCTTTTCTCTTTCCTATTTCCTTGTTGTTTTTCTTTCCTTTCTGAGCCCCGACTATAGTCTCCAGTCCCTTAGTCTTATCAAACTATTCTCTTGGCTGCACCTTCACCACCTCTACCGTCTCTAGGCTTCCCTGGTGCCTATCTCCATACTGTTTTGTTTTCTTTCTAGCCTCACCTATCTTAATAATTTATCTTCTCTCTTCCCCTTTCTCCACTTTCTAACCCTAGCCACCCACCGTTAGCCTGCCTCCTGCCCTTAATTTGCACCTTACTGATTGTTTTCTCTCCCTCTTGCTCTCTCCTGGTTTTTGTGTCTGCCCCGCTTCGCTCCCCACCCTACCCCCATATCCCACCCACCCCTAGGGGTCCTTAACTTATAGCTCACTAGACACTCCCCCAATTCCCTTCGCCTATCACCATCCTTCATAGTAATTGTCCTCTCCTCCTACCTATTATCTCTCATTACTCTCTTTGCCCTCCTCCTGCTACTCCAATCTCTACTATTTTACCTCCACACTACCGTCTAGTTTCCTTGTACTCCTATTTTATTTCACTTCTCTCCCTATCAGCACCCCTTACCTAACCAATCCACCCCTTACACCTGCTACTTTCTTCTAACATCTACTTACTATTAATAACAACCACTATACTGTTCCTGCTTTCCCTTTTTGTCTTTCTCAAATAACCTTACATCACTACTCATCTTATCCTAACACTTACTCAACACCATGCCTCCTACACTTAAACCCCTCCTCTCTTACATCCTTCTCTTTACCTTTATTCTAGCCTCTCTTTCTATAACCTACTATATCACCTTCTTTGAAAACAACTATTTAAAGACACAAAATTACCATCTCAAGCAAACACTACCATCCTCTTCTCCTCGCTACCCTTAACCACAGTAATATAACTTGTTCCACTACTTATCTTCTACCAAAATACCACAGAACAACACATATATCATTGTACCTTAACAAAAAATATGCTAATAACTTGCTTAAATTCCTTAAATGCTTATTCAATTACAATCATTACCTCCTCTTACATGGTGATATACATCCTAACCCTGGCCCCTACACTAAGACCAATCCAAACACAAATAGACATCCTCTATCTATACCTACACCTTGTATTAAAACATCTAACCCTCTTCTAATAGCTCACCTTAATATTAGAAGCATAAATAATAAAGTACATCATATCCATGCACTATTAAACTTGCATTCATTTGACATTTTATGTCTTACTGAAACATGGTTAAAACCCTCCACTCAGGACCAGGAAATTACCCCCCCTGGCTACAACATACTCAGAAATGACCGCAAAACTAGGAAAGGTGGTGGTATAGCCATCTTCTACAAAAATAATCTCCAACTTTCCCTCCATAATGAACTTTCACTATCAGACCCTAAAGCTGAATTCTTATCCACCAAACTCCAGATCAACAATAACAAAGCTATTTATCTAATTTGTATGTATCTTCCCCCTGGTAATAATACTCAGACCCTAGAAAACTTACTCAGTTCAACATCCAACCAACAACCCCAGGAAACCATAATACTAGGTGACTTTAACATTGACTGGATAACCTGCTCTAACCAAAACCCAACGAACCATATTAATCTCTATGGTTTCTCACAATTAATTACAACTCCTACTAGAACCCATAAACAAAATAGAAAAAAAACCACTCTTGATTGGATACTCACTAATAGCCACCCCAGCATCTACACCCCAGGAACCCTTCCTGATTGTATCAGTGATCATATGCTTACATATGTCATAAGACAAAAAGTGAATATTCCACATACTCATAAACTAAAACATCCCGCCAAAAAGTGTTTTAACCTTGATAACTTTCTTACAGAATTGCAAGCATGTAACTGGTCACCACTAACTTACCTTGAACTTAATAAAGCAGTAACCTACTTTAATACAAACTTTCTTCAAATCCTTGACCATCATGCCCCTTATCACACTACTAGAATAAGAACCAAACCTGCCCCATGGCTGTCTAAGCAAACAAAGATAAAATGGTCCTTAGAAATAAAATCTGGACCAAATGGAGAGCCAGTAGATGCCCATCAGATCATCTCCTTTTTAAACAATTAAGGAATGCCACCAAAAGAGATACTGTTAAAGATAAAAGGATTATTATCTTCACCTTCAACAAGGTAGTCAAAATCCCTCAAAAATTCTGGGCAAGCATTAATAAACTTCTTAAACCTGGACATTCACCGACTCCTACTCCTACAGGCTTTCACCCCAACAATGCTACACAGATCCCTGATGCCTTTAACAACTATTTTACAGAAGCCATTAAATCCTAGCTAACTCATTACCTATACCATCTGTAACCTTACCAAAGATCTCTTCTCCCTCATATAGTGACTTCCAAATCCAACCCGTTGCCACATCCCTTATTTATAGGCTTCTAAAGAAACTCAAACCATGCACCCCATCTGCAGACCAACTCCCATCTGAATACCTACAAATAGCTGCTAAAGCTATCCAATATCCGGTCTCTATACTGATAAATAGGACTATAACTGAAGGAACAATCCCCACCTTATGGAAAATATCTCATATAATTCCCCTACATAAAGGAGGCTCATCAAATGAACTCTCAAATTTTCGCCCTATTGCCTTACTTTCCCCATTAGCCAAGATAATGGAAAGATGTATTCACAAACAAATGCTTAGCTACCTTCTACAAAACAAACTTCTAGCTAATTGTCAACATGGATTTAGGCCTTTCCACAGTACTACAACTGCCATACTTTCCTTCGCTGACTCCATAAATAAAAATAGGAACAATAATTCTTTCTCCTCAGCACTTTTCATAGATCTTTCTAAAGCCTTTGATATGGTTAACCACAATATACTTTTGGACAAACTAAACCTTTTTTCTCTCAGCCCACACTCTTTACAGTGGTTTAAGAGCTATCTCCACAAAAGGCAACAAGCAGTCCTTTGGGAGAACAACCTATCTTCCCTACTCTCAGTAAATATTGGTGTTCCACAAGGATCTATTATAGGTCCCCTTCTTTTTTCCTTATTTATCAACGACCTATATCTGAATATACCACAAGCCACCTGCATTCAATATGCTGATGACTCAACGCTAATCTGCACTGAGAAAAATATTTCGTGCCTCCAGTCCCTGACCCAAACAGTCTTCCAAAATGTGGAAAATTGGATTTTGCAACACTGCCTCCTACTTAACCCCAAAAAAACTAAACTTCTCCTCTTTACTCCTACCCAAAAATCTCCCACTCCTCTCTTCACTATCTCTTCAAATAATGCAACCTGTATTAACCCTGACAAGACCACACGACTGCTAGGTGTTACTATCGATAACCATCTCAATTATGATGAACACATTAACACCACTGTTAAAAATGTCAACAAAAAAATTGGGACACTCTACAGAATTAAACCTTTTCTTACCCTGAAACTAGAAAGACCATTGCACAGACACACCTGATCTCCACCCTCTTTTATGCCTCACCCATCTATACCAACTTATCCAAAAGTAACACTACCAAACTCTCCATCTGCTACAATAGTATAGCCAGATTCATTACTGCTACTCCCTAAGAACTCATCATTGTCTTAATCTCAAACAACTAGATTGGTTAGAGCTAAATAACCAGTTATTCTATCAACAACTACTTATCATTCATAAGACCCTTCACTACCCTGAGGTTACCCCAGCCTTTCAAAAATGATTATACCATATAGAAACTAGCCACACTCCGTTCTGCAAATCGACTACTAGTATCACTACCTAAATCAAATAATAAAGCTGGTGATTCATTACTTGCAAACTCAATAGGGAAAATCTGGAATCAACTCCCTCAAGGAATAACTAATCTAACCTCTACCTCTCTTTTCAAAAAACACATTAAAGAACATCTCAAAACAAAATTGATATGTCCATGTGCTAATCCTGACTAAAATAATGTCCACACTCTCCCAGCTCTTACATCTTACCTCTTCTGACTTAACTCTTCTATAAACTATCAGGAGTTTTGAGAGTTATTATCTAAGAATTGGGCTTTTACCAGTTAAGTTTGTTCTGTCTGTATCCTGTGTTACTGTTACATCTTTTATATAGTCTAATATAGTTGTATATAGTATAAGTTTACTTCCTATTATGAGTATTTGTTTTGTATTTGAAAAATTTTTTCTTTTTTCTACCTTATATTTTGACTAATATTATGCCTAACGTGATAAATTGTTGTGTATTTACCTGTAATGGAGCTTTTCTCCCCGGGCCTCTACTGAAAACGGATATTGTGTCCAGTTGGACTAGCCCGGTCAACAAATGTAAAATAAAAATAAATAAGTATGTGTTGGATTGCTGGTATGTGTGTGTATGTGCTGTAGTGAGGTGTGCATGTGTCCATGTGTGCATGTGTTCATGTGTGCATGTGTGCATGTGTTCGTGTGTGCATGTGTACATGTGTGCATGTGTGCATGTGTAGACCGTAATGTGTGTTTCCTGTCTTCCTCTCACAGGTACTGAGTTAGGGGTTGGGGAAAGCAGCAGACAACCTGAAGCCACTGCCACGAATAGTGGTGACGATGACACATGTATATTGGCACAGGAAAATTTGACAGGGTCTGTCATTGGTCCGCCAATCGACAGTACACAGCGTTCAACCCCATCTATGTGCACACTCATACTGTCAATACATCCCTCACCACCAATGGCCATAGGTGAGGGACAGCATACAGTTGGCATTGACCAGGAAAGTGTGGTATCCATGGCACTTGCATCCCCTCACAGCAGCCATAGCCGTAGACCTGGAATGGTACCACATAGGCGGAGGTCCAGGGGTTTTCTGGGGAGCACCACTGGTTGTATTGCCCCTAGCAGGCGTGCCCTCACAGGTCTTATGATGACCAGTATGTTCCGGGCTATAATGCAGGCTCAGGCACGTATGGAACGGTACACCAGGCAGGGACTTAAGGCGCAGAGGGCACATTGCACTGCTATCAATGACAGCATTCGTGACCTTCCCGGTGCCATCCGGACTTACACCGAGGTCATTGATAGATGTTGGGGGGAGACATTAGATGCCCTCCACAACATGTCTTCCATGAGCCAGGACCATGCAGGATGGTTGCGACATCAACACAGATGCATGCCAGCAACAGCAACAGCTAGCAGTGGTTGCGGACAGCCCACAGTTCACAGCCGCTCCCATAGTGGCAGTACCAGCCCCAGCAATGCTGGGGCTGGCCTGTCCATTGACTGTCCCAGTAGACCACGTGCACGTGGCTCTGGCCAGTCCCAGCAGGGACATGGCTCCAGTCATCATACCTCTGCCTCTGATGACAGTACCCAGTCAGGGTTAGTACCCGATACTGTCCGTAGCACCACTGCCAGGCACAGGTACTGTGTCCGTGGCCAGAGACAGTGATCTGTACAGTCTAGCTGGTACAGTCTGTGGCTGTTCCACAAACTACCGTATATGGCAGCCACATGGTGGAGCTGTGTGCATGCAGACACACACATTAACCAAACAACTAGGGCTCACACATACACACACATTACATCAACATTGGCCCATGCTGTACTGTTGTCCCTCACACACACACACACACACACACACACACACACACACACACACACACACACACAAACATGTCGATTGGATGGGTCAATGTCAGGCTCTGGCAAACAACATAATGCCCTGTGCATATGATGATACCTGTGTCACCTCCTGTCATCTGCATCATTGACGGACAGACAGACTAACATGGTGCTAATGCACAGGGTGATACTATAGCAGTGTAGCAATAATAGCAGGTTGTCAACAAGGAAGTGTAACGACATCCTTGTAGGTATATCTGAGCGGACATTATGCATCAAAGCTCTGATTATCAAGGTAGCATTGTTTACACTACTGATAGGTCTGAGTATGTATTGTCCACCCATGTGCCATTTGGCTGAAGTGTAATGTGTTGCCAGCATGTGTTAGTGAGTGGACAGTACTTGTGTGATGTGTGCAGTACAGATTAACAAGTGTACATCTGCGAACATGGTGGGTGTGCACTGTCTGCATGTACGTGCATAGTGGACACATGGGACGTGTGGCATACCCTGTCGTACACATTGTTAACAGCTCATAGTATCTTTCAACGGCCAGTATGCATTCTACTACAGTTATGTACTAACATGGGTAGACGTGTGTATGACATGGGTTGACACTATGCTGTGAGTGATACCGTTAATATCTGTCAATGATTTGCGGTCTGGTAGTATACACAACCTCAACAGCATGACTATAAGCAATCATTGGATGATGTCCTGACAAATGGCACACAGTAGTAGGGAACCCAGTAACAATTGGATCCTTCCTGTGCTACACTATAACACTAACAAGTGGTAATGACCGCCACCCATTCCTGTGACCACACCTGTATGGCATATAGCCCCCTTTGGTACATGCAGGCACATTAGGGATATGTCCATCCAAATCTGGAAATGCATGGATTGGCCTACAGTGCATTCCCTGGATGGGACGCATATCCTACACAAGGGTATCATACAGACAGATACCTGTTGTCTGATACATGCTGTATAGCAGTAAGCCAACTATGGCATAGTCATCCTCATGTACTATACATACTATCCTGTCAGTACCACACAGGTGGTAGCCCTCAACATGTATGTTGGGTACCAATGTGTACATACAGCCTCATGTTATGTCATGTGTCCCTTGGTATCCACATATCCATAGGTATTGTGGAGTCCCAAGGTGTATCACATAAGACATTAGAGGCCTGAATGCATATCCACAAGGCAGTCATACACCTATAAAGACTGTCCATTCTTGGCAGTCTTTGTTGTGTATGACCATGTCTGACATATACCCCAGGCATATACCCTCACTCACACTACTCTTAAGTAACTGTCATGGGTGTGTGTGCCACAGATGACCTTGGCCACAGAACACAACAGTGGACAGCCTTGTCACATACATACATATGTGACCTACGATCTGAGAAGCAGCGGCACAACCTGTCAATGGAAACAAATGTATTCATGTAGTATGCAGGCTTCACACCTATGTACTGATTGAGGGGACATGTACACATATATATTTGCCATGCAGATACCTGATGTGTGCAATGCACTTACTGTTGTAATCATACTATGTCATACCATAGTAAAAGCAAAACCCACACTGCATTGCCCAACAGTGACACACACACACACACACACACACACACACACACACACACACACTCAGCATTTGCAGGATTCAAATCCCTACCGAGCTATGTTATGATACTAGAGAGTGATGCATTAACACGGTGCACTATTTGCTTTACTGGGTGATTTCCCTTCTCCGGCTGTATTTGTAGGATGGTGACATCATCAGTCCTTTTAGTGTGTTTTCCCAGTCTCCAAAAAGGGCACTCCTTTCAAAGGCAATTGCATGCAAACACCCCCCCCCACATTCATTGTTTGCAGGATTCAAACCCCTACCTAACTATGTTATGATACTACAAGGAGACGCATTAACACAGCATGTTATTTGCTTTATTGGCTGGTGCTTTATTGGCTGGTACTTCTTCTCCTGCTGTATTTGTAGGATGGTGACATCATCAGATTTTCCAAAGTGGAATGTACCTCTTTTAGTGAGTTTTCCCAGTCTCCAAAAAGGGGACACCTCACAAAGAAAACTGCACACATATACACAACCCCCCACACACTCACTGTTTGCAGGATTTTAAACCCCTACCTAACTACATTATGATATTACATGGAGATGCATTAACACGGCGTGCTATTTGCTTTACTGGCTGGTGTCCCTTCTCCTGCTGTATTTGTAGGATGGTGACATCATCAGACTTTCCAAAGAGGAATGTAACTCTTTTAGTGAGTTTTTCCAGTCTCCAAAAAGAGGACACCTCTCAAAGGAAACTGCACACATACACAACCCCCCACACACACTCACTGTTTGCAGGATTCAACCCCCTACCTAACTATGCTATGATACTAGAAAAAGATGCATTAACATGGTGCGCTATTTGCTTTACTGGCTGGCTTCCCTTCTCCTGCTGTATTTGTAGGATGGTGACATCATCAGACTTTCTAAAGAGGAATGTACCTCTTTTAGTGAGTTTTCCCAGTCTCCAAAAAGGGAACACTCTCAAAGGAAACTGCACACATATACACACACCCCCACACACACTCACTGTTTGCAGGATTCAAACCCCTATCTAGCTAGGTTATGATACTAGAGAGAGACGCATTAACACAGCACCCTATTTGCTTTACTGGCTGGCTTCCCTTCTCCTGCTGTATTTGTAGGATGGTGACATCATTAGATTTTCTAAAGAAGAATGTACCTCTTTTAGTTAGTTTTCCCAGTCTCCAAAAAGGGAACACTCTCAAAGGAAACTGCACACATACACACACACCCCCACACACAAACACTGTTTGTAGGATTCAAACCCCTATCTGACAATGTTATGATACTACAGGGAGACGCATTAACACAGCGTGCTATTTGCTTTAGGGGCTGCTTTGTCTTCTCCTGCTGTATTTGTAGGTTGGTGACATCATCAGACTTTCCAAAGAGGAATGTACCTCTTTTAGTGAGTTGTCCCAGTCTTCAAAAAGGGGACACCTGTCAAAGGAAACTACACACACACCCCTCCCACACACACACACACACACACTGCTTGCAGGATTCAAATCCCTACACAACTATGTTATGACACTAGAGAAAGACGCATTAACACAGTGCGCTATTTGCTTTATTGGCTGATCTTTCTTCTCCTGCTGTATTTATAGGATGGTGACATCATCAGACTGGACATGGTGATGTGTGTACACTTTGTTTTATGCCATTCCAGGAATGGTCCATGTGGGTCAGCAGGTGTCAACAGCTTTAACAAGACCCCAGAATCCTTACCTTGTGTGATCTATCTGTGGACACATTGACATTCCATCATATGTCAACACATATTTATGCACAGCTTGTTGGTTTTGTGGATACTACATGTGTCTGGGATGTTGATAAAGGGCTATTCAAAGTCTATGTGACACATGTGTAGATGTGTTCATTGATGTATGTCCTGAGTGGCTGCCTTGCAAACAGTCTAGCATGTTTGGGAACCATGATCTGCACATGAACATACCACAGTTGGTAGGGTTGTGTGTATGTCAGCTTCCAATATCTCTGTTTATGACTGCAACCATGATGGACTCCATGACCTTGCAGATCAGACTTCATAGGCATACTGGACTTGACTTCCCATGGTGTGTTGTGCACCAACACTTGTGGGGAGTGCCATATGTAGCTGTGACACATTCAACGGTTCCACATCCTGTGTAGTGGGTGAGGCTCAGTTGACTGTTCAGGTGCATGATCTGTTTGTTCTGTAGTTTGTGCATGACACATATTGGGAATCAATGTATTCCATTTGCTGCCATGCTTTTGGCAGTGGGGGTAGCTGCTCATCCATTCTACATGTGATATCTCCTGGTATGATGATATGGACTATTGTCAGTTGGAGGTGGGTATGTACATATGGGCCTGTCTGTCATGATGTCGGCATGGTTACTCAGGTACAGTTGGCCCTAACTCAGGACATATATGGGTGTACATTGCTATTTATGACATAGCTGAAGGAGGTGTCATGATTCAGTCCGGACTCCTTCTCAGCTACTCTTTACAAAACACCAACAAGCATGAGCACTAATCCCTGTTATACTCTTTTACACGCTTAACACCCTACTGATCCTTTGTGATCAGGCTACAGAGTATGTCATGATAATATCCTGGCATGTCCAGGGGTCAGTTTTGTGTGTACTCTCCAGTCCAGCTGGTGGATACTGTGAAATTGACACAATGTCACATCTGCCTCATGTACACAGACAACCCTCTCCTCCTCCCGACAAACTCAGATATATGTGTGAGATGCACCTATATAGACATGCAGGTTGCTGAACACTCTCGAACCATGACTGGCACAGTCTATCAGGTGGTGAAGGTAACCACACACACCACATATCAGTCTCACATATCCTCTAGCAACAGCACTCAGTCCACATTATCACACATAGACATTCTCAGATGCTGTAAATGTACTCTACCTAAGCAGCAGAGACCTCCAAAGCAGACACACACACACCTGCTACACCACTACAATACCCACATATCACATAGTTCACAATGTCAGTGTGCCACACAGTCACTGCCCTTCAGGCTAAACAACACACCTAATACACTTGTAAGAGGTGACACTTATTGTCAGACACACTGACGTACCACTCACCAGCCCTAACAAGGGAATAGTCACTTTGGGCTGTCTGTTGGGTGCCAGGATCTGCCACATAACACAGGTAGTCAGGTCACTCCAAAGCAAGTACAGGACTGGCACCATCATTGTCCATGCTGGTGTGTATAACCTCAGACATTACTCCGTGGACCACATGACATGATACATGGAGGAACACTCTGATCATGTAGCCCAAGCCAGTATGACCCTGACCTTGTCTAGCATCTTACACACACCAATTATGATGTCACAGTATACGGACACACATATCACATTTAACAGTTGCCTAACAAATTTGTTTAATTCATAGGGGATACAGTGCTTGTCAGCCTGTGGTGACATGCTCAACATGCCACGTAGCTTCACTATGGACACCTTGCACCTGTCACCCTTGGCCTTTGGAATGCTGGCTAAGGCTCTTGCTGCCACCATAGTGCCTTTTTTAAGCAGGGCTCAGAAGACAAACCCACCTCCATAGATATTACAGGTTAAATGAAACTATGAAAGATGTGAACTAAACTCCTTTATTTAGTAGCGCTTTCGTTTGGCAAAAGGTAAGCCAACTTCTTCAGACCATCAAAAAACATACAAGATAGATTTTTGATGGTCTGAAGAAGTTGGCTTACGTTTTGCCAACGAAAGCGCTTACCAATAAAGGAGTTTAGTTCTACAAATCCGCTCTCTTTTTTGTTTTCACTAGTTTTGTTGTTTTGTTGTTTTTTTGTCAGTACGTAGGTTAAATGAAACTAAGGGTAATGCTGCTCAACAACAGTTGTGTTAACCTCTTATTGCGGCCACTCAGGACTCTCCTCAGTATGGAGGATAGTGATATCTGTGCACTGACAGACGCCTGGTACAGGCTCGCTTATGCACACCAGCACTACCAGGTTATGTTTCATACCATGCTGTCTGACAACAAGCCTTGGAACAGACAACACAACTAGGGGAGTATCCATATACTTCACAGATACACACACCTCCGGGTTAGTAGCACTGCACAAAGCATCACAGACCATACATATACAACCACCATTGTGCAATACTGCCTTTCAGTTTGTTGCCTGCTACAGAACACACTCTCAAACTCAGGAACCACACTTGGCTTTCGTGGGAACTATGAAGAATATGAAGGTCTCCACAAACACCATTATATTGTGTGACATCATATACACAAATATTGACTGGGGATACTACTCAAGCCCCGACACCCTCACCCAACAGTCGCTATAATTTGTAGACTCATATGTTATGGCACAGCCAGTCAGCACAGCCACAAGGGTGAATACATATTGGACCTGATCATTACCAAAATGGGGACTCTATGTTCCACACCAGCAATATAACCCACATTGGTAAGGTCAGAACATACATATATCTCACTGGACATACTTATACCCTCCACACACCCATCCTGGCTAATCTTGGTGAACTTCTCATGAGCCAACATCTCACTTCACCACAGCAAGGTGGTATCCTTCAGAGACCCTGAGACAGTGGCAAATACGGCTCATACTGCTGCATCCTTTACATACACATTTTATGGACACCTAGTGGACTGTATGGATTGTGCCATCCCAAATAACAACAGGACTCACTACTCCAATGGCAGCGGACCTGTCAGGTAGACCCCAGCCATTAATAAGCTGTACAACATCAGGAGGAAGCTACTACATGATAGAGCACAATCCCAGACTGGGAAGGCACCTGTGATCTGTACTAGAAGACAGCTACGATCACTCATGAACTTTTCTAAGGGCCGCTTCTACCGGACAATTGCAATAGACATGTAGGACTATCACACGGCCTTCTTCAGTTAAAACTGAAACCTGAAACCTGACTGTTGCTTCTTCCAATACACTCTTCTCAGTGTGTAGGTTTATTCACACCTCCTAATGCTAACACTGGATACATGGGAGTATGTACTTTTTTTCAGAATAGAGAATTAACTGGCATACAACAGTAGTTATTGCAATGTATTCCTATGGCTTTCCTATTTTCCCATTACATTCACTCATTGTAATGCATGTTATATTTCTTTCAGCATCAAGCTATTGTATATCTGCTGTGGTGTAGTGGTACTTCATGCAGACTGGTGAGTCCAAAGTCCCGGGTTTGAGACTGACAAGGTTTTTCATTTTGCTACTGAGCAGTGCAATGGCCCTGTCATGCAGAGTGACTAAGGCACTTTTAAGCAGTTGTAAGCGGGTTTGCGCGGGTTTGCGCGGTGCTTAGCGATGCTAAGCTTAGCTTAGCTTATTTTATTGTAGCTATGCTAATCTAAGCTTGGCTTAGCTTATCATATCCTAGCAATGCTAAGCTAAGTTCACACATGCGCACACTGGTGCAAACCTGTTTACTATTGTTTACAAGTGCTCACTCCTGCTAACCCCTGCGCTAATTTCTTTGACAGAAAAGTAAATGGGGAGATAGGAATGTGGTGATAAAGGGTGCACAAAGAGGGGAAACAGTAGGGAAACCAGCTCGGGATGTACAGCATGGGTGTGGAGAAGGTCCATAGCTGCCCATTTCTTTACCAGCAACAGCTGTGCATATGCAATACATTAGAAGGGATATTTGAAACCTTCCACCCCTGAGAGAGGGGTGAGGACAACTAAGTGTGTTGTACTACCAATTATGAATATCAGGCACATGCACTGTTTGTGAACTGCTACACTGTCATTAGTAATGCTACTCACTTCTGAACAGTTTGTGGTTTGTTTGTGTTGACATTAGCACAGTCTGCTCAGGACAACTGGACATATTTCACTACTGTGTATGCCTACCTACACCCTTGGTTGTGCCTGACTACATGGGTATATAGTACCTTTGGGTAGGGGTGCAGAAGTGCAGAGTGCATTATTTATTATCGTGTGATGTTTATCTTACTGGACATGCAGAGTTGCTGTGTACCTCTAAGTCTATAAAGGCTAGTAGTCTGTCTGAGTAGCTCCCAACTGTGGACATATCCAGATGGTAGACAGAGGTCAGCCTAGTATTCTTTGACTGTGCACCACAGCAGTCTTTTCAGCACCTGAACAATGGCATTGTCACAGGTGGTTGCTAGCAGTACATGGCTACATCCTTTGATATTTCTGTGTTGTACTTCTACATAAGGGCATGCTTGTGGGGTTCATTCTACAGCTATTTGCAGAGTGTGTAACAGCAGACAAGTTGATATGCCTGTGTGTTTCTGACTCTTCCAGGCCTCAGATACTTTCAGGTATATATTTGAACAGCCTCAGGGAAAGGTACATATAACTGGGATACACCTGTGATATATTTCAGACATTTTGCAGTTCAGACTTTGGGGGATTCAGAGCATATGTATTACTACACCTTTTCTGACATGCAAGCAGTGTCTACTCTCACTTATTGACATTTGTCATTAAGTGAGATTCCCCACCTTTCTGCCTACTGTTAGTACATTTCACAGGCAGTCAGAGGGGCACAGCTAACATTTGTTTACAAATCAGGGTCATCACTGTAGATCAGTCACTATTGGGATGTCTGGCCTGTGACCTATGCAAATATGCCAGTGTTTATCCTGCTCTGATACTGTGTGGGGTTTGTAAGGTGCTACTGTAACATTATTCCCTACTAGCATGGCTGATTCTCTTTTCACAGTCATGTCATGCAATTCCAGAACACCTGCTGGTTAAGGCCCACAGAACAAGATTTGTGTTATGCCATTCCTATTTTCCCTTTACATTCGCTCATGGTAATGCATGATATATTGCTTTCAGCACTAAGTTATTGTATATCTGTTGTGGTGTAGTGGTAATTCATGCAGACTGGTGAGTCCAAGGTCCTGGGTTTGAGACTGACAAGTTTTTTTATTTTGCTGCTGAGCAGTACAAGGGCCTTGTCATACAGAGTGACTAAGGCACTTTTAAGCAGTTGTAAATGGGTTTGCTCAGGTTTGCGTGATGCTTAGCAATGCTTAGCTAAGCGCACACAAGCTTACACTCGCGAAAACTCGCTAACTACTGCTTAAAAGTGCTTACTCCCGCTAACCCCCTTGCTAATTTCTTTTAAAGAAAAGAAAATGGGGAGATAGGAAAGTGGTGAAAAAGGGGGCACAAAGAGGGAAAGACAGTAGGGAAACCAGCTCGGGATGTGCAGGATGGGTGTAGGGAAGGTCCATAGCTGCCCATTTCTTTACCAGCAACAGCTGTGCATATGTTGGAAATCTGGTGTGAAATTTGAAACTTCCACCCCTGAGAGAGGGGTGAGGACAACAAAATATGTTGTACTGCAAATTAGAATTATCAGTTTACATGTCCAGCGGACATGTGTGTGAATTGGGCAGCTATGTATGGGGCATAATTTTTTTGTGGGAACAGATTTCCCTTTTTTTTTTTTTTTTCAGGTGAGAGTGGAATGTGAGGTAGAGGAAGTAGGTATATTTGGGGAGATAGGTTGAGGAGGTAAACAGACAAGACAAACAAGACGCATACAGGGGTGGAGTTTGACACATGGGGTGGGTGAACACAATTGACAGTGAAGAATGTTTGGAAATCGCAAGCCCATGAGCCCACAGATGGTAACAGTGGAACTTAGATCCCCACCCTTGGGCAGTCACCACTGCACCTTCACAGCCCCAAGGGTGGCTGTGCTGAGGGCTGTGTAGGATGGGCAGGCTCACCCGAGAGACGTGCCACTCTCACCTCGAGCTGGTGTAGGGGATCAGCGACTGAATGCTGGATCTCCCTACGCACCACAGCCCGAACCCTAGCAAGGGTGACAGGTGGCCCTCCTCCGCCCACACTTGCACAGGGGGGATGAGCCCCATCCCCTGCAGTGCTTACACCTGAAGGTGGCACAGGACCACTGGAGGAGGGGAGCCCGGGCTGGGCACCAGAGCCGCTGGTGGCAGGTGCACTCGCCAACTGAGGAGGGACAGATGGGTCCGCTGGGACCGGCTTTCCCATACATTCTGTAATTAGGTGTGTTTAATTACAACATAAGCAACAGCATTCCAGATTAGTTGTAACAGCATGCAGTAATATTCCCATTAACCCAACACATCAATGTTCCAACAGGTGAACAGCAAGCATAACACATGCATATATTGAACGGCAGTAGATATTCCAACAGCATGCAGGGATGTTTGGTAGCAACAGGCCACCGTGAACATGGTGTTTAAACAGGGCACATGCATCAACATCAATGCAAGTATTTATAAAACAATAGGACATATGTCCCAACAAATATTTAAGATTACACATAACCATTGAGGTGTGGAATTGCATGGTTTATGCACATATGGTAGGGTGTAGAAAAAACCTCGGTTAACATCTTATAATGATCTTTTAGTCTACACTACATTCCCAGTGACTGCAAGTGTATATCCCCTACCTGTATTATTACACTTGCCACCATACATTAGGTTGTGTCATGGGTTTGGCTAGTTCAATATATGCCTGACCTATATCTGACATACTAACTGTCCAGGATGCAGATGTTACTGCTACATATTTCTTGTTTGCATTTATATTTCTTTATCTACATATCTCGGATGTTTTCACATGACATTTTCACTTCGATTTGTACAGAACCCTGCATTTCTTGACACACACTCACATTTCTGGTGAATAATTACATGCTACATGTGTGCCAGGTTTACGTATTCATGCCAGCTAGTAACTGACTATTGTGGACTGTGGTTTACTATTAAATGTGCGAATGCACTTCGTTCGAATGGTGACCCCACCGATGCGTTTGCGTGAACCGAAACCCCGAAAACATTTCGCTAGCGAACCGAAACCACGAAAACTCCGACGATCGACATTACCGCGGCACCTCCACCCACACCCATGCTACCATGGGTCGGATGGGGCGAGGTTTTGCCCGCTGCGCCGGCATCTAGTCCGGGTGGTGGTGCATGAACGCCAGTTCACTTTTTCAGCGGCAAGACGATGCTTTATGCTCCGGGCAATTCAATAGTAAACCGTGGACTGTATATATGTTTCACAGCTACTAGCACTTCCATCATCAACTTTATATGGAACTGCATAACTCTGGGTTGCCAGCACATTTTCAAACAGTACTGTTTGTATAATGCAAGGGTACAACAACATTTCAGACTCTGTGACACAGACACACTCTGGGCTTTAGACCTTTATTAATGACATTGTACACTTTTGAACAGGCTCACTCCTTTATTTCTTTTAACGGTGTTTATGGCAGACATGTTCAAGACATTATACCTTTATTAATAGGTTAGAACAATCTTTTTTCAGGCTCACTCACTTATGTTATATGACAGTGCTTGCAGAGATATTATTCCAGACATATGTTACCTTTCTTAATGGATTACTACACTCTTTTTCTGCCTCTCTGATGTTTTTATCTGACAGTACATGCAGAGGACTTATTCAGGAAATTCTATGGCTATTTTATTGGACTACAACACTTTCTTTCATGCTTTCTCCCATATTTTATATAACAATACATGCAGAATAATCACTAACCTGCCTGGTGGCGCAGCCTTAGCAGCCTATCAGCATAGGCTTGCTGATTCGTAGCACGGTCACCTGCAGCTGTAAAGTAAATGAAGGGACATTGAGATATACCTATCCATTATACATACTCCATTATCAATTCTTACATACTGCATTCCATGACTACGTACTCAGTTGTGGGGCATTCTGCATCCCACAGGCCTCCTGTATCCACTGGTTCAGGTGGTCCTGCTTTCATCTCTTCAGGTCTGCATGGTGGTGACGGACCTGCTCACCAGTCTGAGGAACGCCTGTGGCACTGGTGAGGTCACGAGCTAACCGGTTCCAAGCCTCTGCCTTGTACTCCGTCCCATGGAACTGGCCCTGCAGGAGTCTTGACTCGTGATGGTGGACACGGAGCCACACCATGTATTTGGACTCCACGATGCCCCAACATTGCGCTCGGAAGCGTGAACCCTCTCCTGCACCTGCCATTCTGACTGCAAATGTGAGCTACAATCAGTTATGGCAAGTATTCCTGCCTATGGGACTTAAATATGACACATTGCCCCGCACTTTTTTGTGATTGGCCGTTTTGTAAAATTCTCGGCTGACTACAGACCTGCTTAGTAATGGTTAAACTACCATTCATAAGTTTATGACTGTTAACAGTGGCTACTTCCCCTATGTTGTCAAGGCTTAGTGGTTCTGTACTTTGATTATGATACTCTGGGTTCGAACCTGGTCATTCTTTTATTTTAATACTGTCTAGACAGGCTAGGGGTGTGGCTGCGTTTAAGCAACTTAGCTCTACGTTGCTCCATGGTGCCCTACGATGCCCTGGTTGGTGTGGCGCACACATCCTCGCAAACACATTGCGCTGGGTAAAGTGCTTTTAAACTTTGGGCAACTCTATTGCGCTGGCTAAAGCACTATTAAACTATGGGCAACTCTGTTTAGCTGGGTAAAGCGCTATTAAACTATGGGCACATCTGTTTAGCTGGGTAAAGCACTATTAAACTATGGGCACCTGTGTTTAGCTGTGTAAAGCATTGCTTAACACCAGGCTATTATATATATATGGGTCCTTTAAAAATATATATTTTGTTCACTGATACATTGGCCATGTCACTGCTTTTAATAAAATTTTAATCATATATGTCTGGTATTATTTCAAATACTGATTTAAAACATAAATAAGAAGGTAGTGGTGGGACTCGAACTGTGAATGCCTTCTCTTTGTGCATATGGTCTACCATTATGCTATTGCAAGTTGGTGTGATTTGCATAAACATTCTTTCTTATGCTCTTCCATGTCAGAATTGCTAACTCTAGCTAAGCAATGGGCACACCCACACACACGCGCAAATACAGGCAGCTATATCATGGATTTAAAAAAATATATATAATTATTTACTTTATATAAGTGTGATGGGGTTTACAGTGTCAGGGAGTGTGGTGTTAGGTGCAAGTACATTTGAGCGAACTCGCTCTTGTGTGTTGACATTATGCTTTTTAATACCTTGCAGGGGTGTGCACATTTAGACTGCTTTCCTACTCAGTCCGTATAAGAGTTACGGTTGAGTCAGTGTGCCCTCATGAATATTCATGGCACTCTGATGTCAAACCGTTCAACTGCAGCCTCCAAGTAAGACTTATTAAGTCTTACACGAAGGATTAGTGAATCCGGGGGAGTATATATGACTAGGCATGCACTATGTTTCTACAGATTGATTAGGTCCAAAGGTAAACACTAGGCAATTAGTCTGCATACTATTACATACCTATCCAATAATCAAACAATGACCAAACATGAAAATCAAACCATGACCCACATGTTTGTGAAGTAAATACCTTAACAATTATGCCAGCCCCCCAAAAATGGATTTCATCCATGCAGCAGCTGTCCTCTGTCTCTAAGCTCAATGCACTCACACCTTGTTGCACAGGGTGAAGTTGATGTATTGCTACTTATATTAGTACTTGCTTGCCTTTAGTCCAGATTTTGGGTAGACAGTCTTCATAATAGTTCATTTAACACCCCTCAAATATATAATTAATAAGTGATATAAATCATGAATATTATAACTGCCATTTTTCATATTTCATGTGCAGTTGCTTTTTTCACACTAGAAGAATGCTTAGCACATGCTTTGAGAAATCACCCTTCACACCAGAGATAAATATTTTTAGACTTGTACTAAAGGTACTGTCATGCTAGTAAATCACAATACACTTCCTCAAAAAAGTAAGCTCTCAAATGCCCACTAGCTTGATTTTCCGAATCTGTGTAGCTTTTCTAATACACAACTCTATAAAACCATATAGCCCTACGAGAACCCTAACTCTTACCCTAAAACTCCCACCCAGTTCCCAGCATGAGTCCTTGCTCCCTTTATCCTAAAGGTCCGCACTCCTCTCCCTAACCCTGATGTCCCCAATTGATCCCTACACTTAAAACTCCAACCCGCACCTCCCTAAACCTAAATTATATGTTCACTCTCTAGCTCTAATACTCCTCCCCTCCTGCTCACTAAAACTAAATCTCTCTTTCAGCTCCCTAACCCTAAACCTACCTTATTGCTGTCCAACCCTAAAATCCCCCCTTCTGTTCTCTAACCCAAAAATCTCCTCCTGCTCCCTCCCTACAACTGCTGCACTTACCTCACTTGTACTCAAATAATGTGTTTGAGTAATGTGCAGCAGTTGTTTGCCCAAACTTATATTCAAGTTTGAGCATGAGCATTAATCTACATAAGCAATAAGACACTCAAGTCCCTGGCTTCAAGACAGTGTTTTTGAGTGCTTGAAACTCAGTGCTTTTTTACTGTTTTTATTTATTAATTAACCTCACAAGCAATAATTTTGCAAATTAGAAAAGTTAATTTAATTTACAGTATGTAACTTTGTAACTTTGGGAAAGTCTAATATTTTAGACAAATCATACTATACTATAGTTTACTCAAATGACCTGTGGATCTAGTGTGTGTTTTGATTCATGTCAAAAAGCTTTCTCTATATTGAAATTGAGATTTTATGCTACTTTTCTAAAATCTTCTAATTCATAATACTTGAATATTGTTTCGATATTTGATATGATTTTACATTCACTGTGTTCACTGTAAAATAAGTAATGTTGTTAATCTTTAATATCACCTACATGGCCATATTTTTGTCATAGCTATCTCAAATCTCTATCTAAGAGAGATTTGGTACAGACAGGAAGAAGGTAAGAGAAAGTGAGGGCATCCAGCTAAAAGGTGGATGGATTGTGTGAAAGAAGATCTGCGACAGACAAGCATGAGTGTTAAAGAAGGCAGAAGTGTGGCACTGGATTGAGAGAGCTGGAGACTGTTAACATGATGCCCTGACCCCATGTAGAAAAAAAATGTGAAAAAGGGGGGCTGATGATGATATCTGTTTTCAGACTTCGATGGCATATTTTCATTTTTACATGAAGAAAGGATATTTTTAGGGGCAAATCAGTTTTAAGGCAGTGTTTTAAGATGTGTTTATAAGATCATAATAAGAATGTACTAAACATATACATGTGAGCCAAAGCATTGCATGCCACCACAGTACTAGGAAGGCACTGTAGTAAAGTCACTGCTTTAGCAGACATATTTTAATATTCTAACCTAGATTCATTATAACCTTTCATTTGCAATACTTCATAAATGTTACTGCACTTATTTCAGGAAATAGAGCAAAACACTTCATATATCCTAAAAAGAGACATCCTGTTAAATACATGGTCGAATAAAAATTTCTTATTGAAAAATTCTTGTTTTATGTAATATTTCAAGCTATTTAATATTTTGCTTTGACAAATGATTGTTTACTTACTCCTTCTGAAACTTTTGCTTTGCCTTTCTTCTGCGTGTCTACTTACCATATTCTTATTATCATTAAATAGCTTGGTAACACCTTGTGACTGTCCCAGATCACGCAGAAAAGTAGATTTTATGTTTATTTAGTCAGCCACCTGGCCAATAAAATATAACAAATGGCGAAAGGTAATTCTCCTCAGGTACTTAAAAGAGTACTCTTACCATAATTAAAGGATTTATTTCATAGCAACAGTTGTTATCACTAAGGAGGAGAGGTTAATTGTATAACAAGGATTCCTGAGTTGGGCTGTGGTTAGAAGATGTTTTACTAAGACCAAGAGAAAGTGTGAAACAGTTTTGCACTTTTTGAGCAATAAACTAAATGTTAAATGAAGCACTGCAGTCATTTAAGAGGCTAAACTGCACCTGATCCCACAGCAGCTTTGCAGCATCATACTCTGTGGATTTTCCACCAGAAAAAAAAAAAAAAACAAGCTTAGTTATTTTCTATATTAGCTCAAAATATCACATGCCCAAGCTACACAATATAATAGACAAATATTGCATGGAGTTCCGGTGGTGCATTCCCAGACTCCAGACTTTCCCACAGCACTAATTAAAATGTTTGCAGATTCAGATACCACCACAGTCAGTATGTGCATGTTTGCTGTAAATAGGTCCTTTTAAGAATTCCCTAGTGTTTTTTCTTTATAATTAACTGATCTCAGTGTGTGTGTGTGTGTGTGTGTGTGTGTGTGTGTGTGTGTGTGTGAGAGAAATTTTAAGATAAAAGTAAAAGCTAAAAATGAAAATATCTGTAACATTCACACTGCGACCAATATATATCATCACAAGGCCTAACAAAACCATTTATATATTTATATTTTTATATACTTATTACTATTTTTTTATTAAATGAACTGGTAGGTTGGTCTATAGACTCTTTTTAGCCCTAACGTTGGACAACTGGGCAGCAATAACATATATGAATTATGCAAACAGAGAAATAATGATACAAAGAAAACACTGATGCAAAAATACATTTGTAAGTATGTGATCTTGATAGAAGAGATTATAACAGACATTGCATAGTTAACTACATGAAGAAACCATAAATGCATGCTGAAAAGATTTACAACTGAGACTGTTTACATTTTTGTTTTCTATATTCAATGCAATGCCAACAACCATATTTCAAAAGAGTGTGCAAGTCTGCCCTGATTCTGAAAGACTTGCTCTCAGTGAAAGTGACTTACTTTGGCCTATCTATAAACAGGCACGGGGGCCTGATTCCAAAAGGCCTGCTCTCAGTGGTCATCTACACTGAGAGCAACTCTTTTGGAACTGGGCCCCAAGCATGTTAAAATGGGAATGTGGGCTTCCCATGTGTAAATGACAGCTTCATACCATATGTTATAGCTTAGCCTGACAAGTTCAAAGACATGCCTGTTTGAATAAATGATGTGTCAGAAAAACTACAAGCATTTAACTTCATGGGAAAATCTTTTTGTCACATTTATTTGGTAGAATAGCAAGTACAACATACACAAACATGGTTCTACTTTGGCTACCTAAGTAGCCAAGAATGTCTTTTGAAAACCAAATGAAGCATATTAAGAATTCTAAAAACTGCAATTATTTTAATGGTAGCATTCATTGTGTCAAATTAGACTTCAACAAATCACTGTTAGTTGAGCCATGCTTGGTGAAAACATTTTTTTAGCTAATTTACCCAGTCAGGAGAACAGTCTTCTATGCTAAACCAACATCACATTTCTTTATATTATTTGTTTATGGTACAGAGTGGGATGTGGTGGTGCTGCAGTAGCGTTGTCACCTCACAGTAAGATGCTGTCCAGTTTGATTCTCAGCTAGAGCATCTTCTGCGTGGAGACATGCGTGAATGGGTGTACCTTTGTTGAAAGTTGTGCGTCAGGCCTGGCAAGCTGGTATGTGAAAATCAACTGCCAATCATTAGCGGACTGGAGTTCCGCTGTGGCGACCCCTAACCGGGAAAAGCCGAAAGACACAAACAAACAGAGCAGGATGTATATGGACTCTCCCTGTATGGGAAAAACATATTTTCCATTTTTACTGTTGTGATGGCTAATGTGACATTTGGCAGAGTTAATTTAATTTATTTAATTATTTATTTATTTTGGAATTGGTACTTTTTTTTCACCCAGCTATGCCTTCTGACAATCTGCTTTACCACAACCAAGTGGGCTTATGTGTTTCCTAACAGAGTGACAGTCAGGGTACAGCCATTATTTAGGACACCTTCAAATGACTTCTTTCTTCTGTCTCCAGTCCTTGCCCTTATGGCTGGTGCGTACACACAGATGTGAAGCCTGTTATGCCTTTCTCTATGCATGTACTCACTCATTCATGTATAACAAATGGTATATCATAAACATGGCTTGGCAGAGATAACAGCATGCCCCTGGCCCAATAGTGCCACATTAAGTACCTCTCTGTAGTAGATGCCAAGATTGCAGTAGGCGGACTGCTTCCCTCTTTCTAGGAAGGGCAAGCAGGAATCAACTACTACAATAACGATATATATATATATATATATATATATATATAGATATATATATATATATATATAAATATATATATATATATATATATATATATATATATATATATATATATATATATATATATATATATATATATATATATATATATATATATATATATATATGTGTGTGTGTATGCATGCATATATATATATATATATATATATATATATATATATATATATATACACACAGATATATATCTACGATATGATACAGCACATAAGAATGACATATATGACCACAGGCACCGCCAATGGGGGGTGAAGGGGATCAATCAACATACGTGTTATCAACATACGTGTTACACATACAGATACCCCCAGCCAAACAGGTGAAACATATAAACAAACACAGAAAAAAAGTAAACAAACCACTGCTTCCCAAACCACAGGCAGGATACAACCAGTGGGAGAAACATTGTGGACCCACTAAGTCTAATCTAGAAACAAAGACAAGAACGTCCCTTACGGGACAACCCAAAAATTCTTGGGTATTTGGAATCTTGTCATTACACCAATTCATCATGGCAGGGCACGTATGTTCTCAGACTACAAGGTTGGGAAAGCCTGATGATCCATGGGTTGAGACAACATATGTGATGGGTCCAGAGAAGTGGAGAGTGGGCAGTGTGTAGTGGTGTGGTTAGACCCGACCTGCACCAAGGGAAATGATGATTGCTGTGGAGGAGGTGCAGGGAGGAATGATGGGTATAAAATTATAGGTCGAGGCATGCCAGTGTTGGATGGAGCGGTTCTAATTGGGCCGCCTCTTAGATGTAAGCAATAGTGTGAATTGGGCAGAGCATTTGCTTAATGATCAGGCATTCCCAGTTCGAGTCCCACTGCAGCACAGTCTATTTTACATGGCAAAGCATGTTATAACCAATTTTGCTGTTGCAAAACCCACTAAATAACTCCAAATAACACATGGTTGCAGTTCTCTACTGTAGGCATGTAATCCGGTCTAATTGGCATCACAACTTATTATTGTTGTCCTCACCTCCACCCAGGGCTTTGAGTGTCCAAATCTACCTCCAAATTCAGTGTATATGTGTATATGCACAGCTGTTGCTGTAGAAGAAATGGCCAGCTATGGACCTTCCCTTCAGCCTTCCTGCACATCTCTGGCTATTTTCCCTACTGTCTTTCCCTCTTTGTGCCCCTTTTTTCACCACTTTCCTATCAACCCCTTTTTCTTTTCTTTTAAAGAAATTAGCGCAGGGGTAAGTGGGAGTAAGCACTTTTAAGCAGCAGTAAGCAGGTTTAAGCCTCTTGGTGTGGCAGTAAGCAATGCCTACACTGGTTAAGCAATGTAGAAGCTAACTGAGTGTAAGAAGCTGTAACCGGAGGTTAGCATTGCTTACCCTCCCGTAAACCAGCGCAAACCCACTTACAATTGTTTAGAAGTGCCTTAGTCACTCTGTATCCATCCTGCCCAGCAACAAAATAATCTGCACTCCCAAGTTGCAAACCCCGGACCCTGCACACTATAGTCAAAATGAGTTACCACTAAACCATGGCAGATACTCATACAGCAGAATGTCAAACCTGTGATGTCGGTTCCACGGTACTGGGAGATGAGGCTGGGCAGGTGTGTGAGCAAACCGCTGCTTCTCAAACCCCTGGCAGGATGCTACCAGTGGGAGAAACAGTATAGACCAGCTAAGTCTAATCTTGACACAGACACAGGTCTGTCCCTGGCAGGACGAACCAAAAATTGTGTGTCAATCCGAAGTTTACTCATATCTCAAAAGATGAACAAGACAAGGCTTATACGTACATAGACTAAACGGATGAAGAGCCTGAAGAAGCTTGGGTCGAGACAGTATACTGGACCGAGATGTGGAGAGAGGGCAATGTGTGGAGGTGTGGTATGGCTGGGCTAGCAACTGGAGAAAGGATGGTTGCAGTGTATGTGGAGCTTGGGGGTGGAGGAAGGAACCATGGGCATGAAATTATGGAAGATATATGCAAATTAAGCAGCACAGCAATAGTGCACTGGGCAGAGCACCTGCCTAATGAGCAGGCATTCCCGGTTTGAGTCCCACTGCAGCACAGTCTATTTTACATGGCAAAGCACATTATAACCAATAGTTTTGTTGCAAAACCCAATAAATAACATATATTTATGAACTGGAGTACTGCAAAAAATGCATATGTGAAGTATCAGTGTCAGAATGAATAAGGCACTAGAAGCAGATTTAAGGACAAATAAGCAATAGTAAGCATATGTAAGCACTAGTAAGTGGGCTTAAGCCAGTTTGCATGGCGGTAAGCAATGCCTACACTGGTTAAGCAAATCTGAAGCTAACACCCTGTAAGCAGATGTAACAGCAGGTTAGCAGTACTTACCTCTGCGCAAACCCGCTAACAACTGCTTAAAAGTGCCTTAACCACTCTGTGTCCAACAGCACTTGTTCTGCCCAGCAACAAAATAAACTGCCTCTGCTAGGCTGGAACACAGAACCCTACATGGCATAGCCAAATAGCCAAAGTGATTTACCACTAAGCCATGTCAGATATACATAACCCTGATGTAGTCAAAATATATCAACCAGCCCAGTCATTCAACAGTACAGAGAATGTATTCTAACATGTAAATGTATGTGTATGAGTAAATATATGAATATCTAAATGGAACTTGTAAAACAATCAATTTTTTTGAACTGTACAGACCTTGACAATGCTCATAGTAACACAGAACTTATGGAGACAGATAAACGGATTTTATATACACACAACAATTTTAATATTTTTAACTACACTGATTTGTTGGACGACAAAGACTATTTTGATTTATTTACCAAAGGATTTTCTTTTGTTCCTGCTAGGAAACCAAGTATAGACAAATTAATTTTAGACGTAAAAATTTTTACAAGGAAAATTAACCTTATGCATATGCACAGTGAGGAAACTACTACCAGGGAAGTTATTTTTAGGAGGCACAGTACTTGGAACCCACCATTACACTTTGAGATTGCTAATTTTGAAAGATGTGTCACTAGTAGGATCAGGATGGAACACAAAACAAATGAAGTGAAGGCACATAATTTAAATAAAAAGGAAGAAAAAATATTGCAAGATTTAAGTAGAAACAAAAGTGTTCGAGTTATGAAACCAGATAAAGGAGGGGGCGTTGTGCTTATGGAGACATGGGAATACGTTAGAAAAATGAAAGAGATTTTAGACCAGGATCAAAACTACACTATGGTTACCAAAAATGAAATAAATATTTTTTATCGGAAAATAGATTTGATTTTGGAGGACAATTTGTTCACAGGTCTGATTGATTTCACATTATATAAATACTTGAAAGTTGCAAAGCCTGTTATTCCAGGGATTTTTGGCATCCCGAAGATACACAAATCTATCGAGGATCCCCCCTTGAGACCAATTGTGGCATCGCAGGATTCCAAGACACAACCTATGGCCATATTTGTTGATGCTATGACCAAGGGAATTTATTCTAGATGGAATCACATTTTAAAGGATTCCTGGGATTTTTTAAGTAAAATTAATGAAATCAGTTACAGTGATAACATGTATTTCATAACTATAGATGTAAAAGAATTATTTACAGTTATACCTCAAGAAACTGGTTTAGAGTGGTTCGAAAATGTTTTGGGGGAGATGGATTGGTTTACACCGAATGAATTTAGGAATGTACTGTTAAGCATGGAATTGGTGCTTAAATACAACTTCATCTTTTTTGAAGGAGATTAT
>NC_056737.1:856423991-856573991 GCF_019279795.1 Protopterus annectens | reverse complement strand
AAAACTCACAGAACATTTACAGCTAAAAACGCAGCCATCTACGCACCTGCCAGATATTAATACATACTTCCCACAACAGGTATGTGAAGTATATGTACATGTATTAGAATGTAGTTCATAGTACTGTGATAGATAATGTGGAATGTGTTATATATGCCAGCAGGTGTTGTTGTGATGATGGTCAACTGAACAACTGCTATGGACAATAGTGTTTGTCCCTGTGGGTGGAGGGCCATACCTGTGAACTATGCAGGTCAGCACTGACAGACAGGATGTAAGCCATCATAGTGTGTGTTGTGTAATAGGGATTATGCATATGACGTGTCCAATAGCCAGTGGTGGAAGTAATGCCAGTATGATGGACATGTGGTAGCCATGGGCCACCACTGGCAGGATACCCAGGTGAATCTGTAATGTAGCATGGCAGAATGCCATAGGTGTGTAATAGAGTTACCTGACAACAGGTC
Source organism: Protopterus annectens (assembly GCF_019279795.1). Classification (NCBI taxonomy): domain Eukaryota; kingdom Metazoa; phylum Chordata; order Ceratodontiformes; family Protopteridae; genus Protopterus; species Protopterus annectens. Next base: position 856,573,524 of record NC_056737.1, on the reverse strand, counting down.
CCACATATACCCCACCAATGTCAGGCCGTGTCCATATGTGGCACCTGTCTGTGTTATAGCAAGTCAGAACAGTACAGCTGTGCAGGGAGGTGTTGTGAGATTGTGGAGCTGATGTCTGAATGTACCCCCATATAGGTATGCATATGTGTACATATGTCACAGATATAATATCTAAGGATAAATATATATCAGCATGTATGTCCAGAATTATACATATACCCATGTGTAGACATACATATGTGCACATATATACGAAGTTACATATATCTACACACATATAGATAAATACCGATATGCAAATGTCTACATCTGTACAAACACACACACAAACAGATATGTATGGAAAGACATGTCCCCTGTATCACTACCACAGTGATGTGTGCTATGTGCAAGGCAGCAGCACACATAGCAATACACACAGATATCTACAGCTGGCAGTGTGTGCACCATGGAAGGGTATGTCCCATGTTAGTCCCATCCTAGCACCACAATGCCCACACCTGTGAAGTATGCAATGGGAATATGGGGAAGTATGGCAGATACACACATTAGGATTGGTAGATTTAGAGGACAGTCTACAGGGGTGGTATGTGACACATGTGGTGGGTATACACCGTGGATGGTGCATGTGGTCCGTGATGTGGATGCCCCATGGTCCCCAATATGGGCACAATGGGAACAAGGCTCCCACCAACTGCCACTCACAACAGCAGTCCATGTCCTGAAGGTGCCAGGTCTGACGGCTGAGCAGGAGGAGCATGTTGGCCGTGTGAATGTGTACTGGGTGCCTCAGACTGATGTAGCACGTCCCTCATGTGTCTGTGGAGCCTGCTATGGAACAGACCCTAGACCTGAGCTCAGGGGACAGGAACATGTTGGTGTGTGCCCTGAGAGGGGTGAGCCAACATCTCCTGGGTGGTTCCACCTGATGGTATTGCTGTAACAATAAACGAGGAGGCCCCACGTTGGCACACACATGTGATTTGGCCAGGTATCCTGGTCAGATGGATGTGGAGAGGTGGATCAGCTGGCCAATGGAACATATACATGTTATTGTGTCACTGTCATAGTACATATGTTGGTAGTAATAGTCTACACAATCCCGGTACATGTCCAACAGCATGCATAGAACCCCCTTATAACACAGGCTATCAGATGTGCAGCAATCTCAGAGTAGCCATACCACTAGCATATATGTAACCATAGTGGCCCTGACAATGCCATGCAAGTGAATAGTATGTAACAGGCCACCAATGTTAGTGTCCACACAGGGGACATGGCTACAATCCCATAGCAGAAGGTGTGGTACAATACACAATCTGTCCACACTGTAGTTAAGTTGTAGCCAAACCTAATGAGTTGTGTGTATAGTCTGTTGAAGCTAATATGGTGGGGGGTGTCAGAGATGTGTATTATGAACTGTGGTAACCTTGCCATATGATTATTCCCACACAGCAGCTAGCAAGTACGGCAGATGCAAACTGCCAAACAAACACACACAGAAATTAACAAAAAGGCCAGCACCACAAGGACACAAGTAGTTTACCGCAATTTATTCCATCACAATCCAAATTCAGACCGGTTTTGGCATCTAGCCTTCATCAGTGATCACTGATGATGGCTAGATGCCAAAACTGGTCTGAATTTGGTTTGTGATGGAATAAATTGTGGTAAACTACTTGCATTCTTGTGGTGCTAACCTTGCCATATGAGTTGCTCAGGCCTGTTCCCATCCTCATGTTTTTCAGGCAAGATGGCACACATCAGGCTGCCGGTGTATTCAGCAGAGGAGAATGAGGTCATCATAAACCACCTGGTTCAGCACTACCAGGTCCTGTTTGGCAGGGCAGCACAAGACCAGCAGGAGCGGACCGCCCTGTGGAATGATCTTGTCCACAAGGTTAATGATGTCGGCCTGCATAACCTCAGTTATGAGCAGGTCCAGCATCATTGCAGTGACCTGCTTCGCAATGCCCGTCGGCATGCTGCCGCAGTCCGGGGGGATCACCTTGCCACAGGGGGGGCCATGCCATCCATCCACCTGACACATGTGGAGGAGCTCCTGACCAGTCTCGTGGCACCTGCACATCTAAAACATCATCAACCACTGGACCCCTTCAGGGAGGTGGGTGTCACCCACATATCAACCGAGGATCATGCAGGTAATGACACAGGGCACATCAGTAGAGCACTGTTGTGTAAATATCCACAGTGGTACAGGTAGATCATGCATATCTGATATGTCATACAAATATTGTGTTGCTGCATTGTAGTGATAAAGAGATGTCCAGATGTGGTAGTATTGTGTGAATTAACGGTTGATGTATGGTAGTACTGTACCCAGCCTGTAGCAGTACCACAGGTGTGGCCACTGATATTGCATCTCTCACCCACTTATGTAGGTCCCTCCGGGGTAACAGCAAGGCAGCAGCCTGAAGCTGGTGAGCATGTCTTATGTAGATGCATACCAACACACCAGACATGTAATGGTGATGTTATATTCCATGCACACATCTAACACACCTACCCTGAATGCATGCTGTACATGTGCATGTATTGCTCCTGTGAAATGCATGGTCTCATAGGGGCGAACATGATGGGGTATTGAAAGGGTATGTCACACACCTGCATGACAACTAACATCCTGTCATTGCGGAATATGTCCACAGGGGGTAACATACTGTTGGTAGACATGGCCTACAGTAGCGACATGTTCTGGACAACACCCATATACAGTGCAACACCAGTGTACATACCTGTAGGGCAATGCCAACTGCTGCTGAGATACACTATGGCATATGGCATTACAGTAGTCCACATTATCAGCTGGGTCTAAGCTGCAACATGTGGTGTAAAGTGTATGGGACTCTGCAAGCTGACACATATGTGTAAGGCTTACCTGTCATGCATCTGCTAAATGCTGGGAGGGGGGGGTCTCAACATGAAATACCAGTGCACTGCAGCAGGGATCCTAAGGATGGTAGGAATGGCTCTATCTGCATATAGTCAGGTCCAAGACCTGTGGCAGCCATAACCCTACCCACATTTAAATAGTGATGGCATTGTGTGAACACCATGGGATGTACACATGAGTAGACCTTGCAATCATGCAGAATAGGGGGACATGTGTAGGGTAGGCTGAACATACACTGGCAATTGCAGATGGCCCATGCTGGTATACCCCTGCCATGAGCAGTGACTGCTGTAGTACACACAACAAGAGGTGTGATAAACTGTCATGATACGGGTGTGCATATATATCGCCACATGGTGTGTATGCATTGCAGTCAGCAGCTGCACACCTAACACAATCTGTAGATACTGCATGTGAAAGTACAGGACATATGTTACATATCGGGCATGTGTACAGCTAAGATCTGCAGTGCTGTGGTCCCATGGCAGATCACGGATGTGTGTGTAATAGCAATAAAGGTGTGTACACCCCCCATAGCCATGGTATGCTCTGATGGTTGTCAGTGTAAGCATTTCTGCAGTGGCCATACATGGTCTGTTGATGTTGACAGCTGTAAATCAGGCATCAGGCATTCACCAATGACAACAGTCCACATATCATCCCAGGTATGTGTTGCTGAAACACATAGGGGCTGTGAGAGGTACAGCTGGCATAAATGACACGGTACTACACATTCCACAATGGGTTGGACACCTGTGAGTTGTGGTGCACAGTACATGGCAGGGTGCAGAACAGGTGTACAGCAATAATGTGTACATGGGTGCAGAGGTATCCAGGAGAAGGGGCATCACCTAGTCACAGCACATGCATCATACACATGTATACCACTGCTAGCATGGTGCGAGTATAGCTGAACTGCATGCTGTTCTGTACCACATGTTCTGCATTTTGGCAGATGGATAATTGGAGGACTGTGTGTATGATCATTGTGCAACCTCACCTGTATGTATTTGTGTGTGTGTGTGTGTGTGTGTGTGTGTGTGTGTGTGTGTGTGTGTGTGTGTGTGTGTGTGTGTGTGTGTGTGTGTGTGTGCATCCAGGTGGTTAGTTAATTTGCCTGCAGGGTCACTCTGGTGAAGTAGTGGGAGGTAGATGCATGTATGATGTGTGTGCATGTTTGTGTTTGTGTGTGTGGCCATGTATTCACATGTGTGATTGTGGGGTGTTCATATGGCTACACCACCCTTTGGGACTGTGCAGTACATGGACATGGAGTGCCACATTGCACACCAGAAATACCTGTCACAGGACAGCAAATAGTATAATATGGCTTGTAGCTTGGATCAGGCATCCAGAGGGAAGGTAGACCCCAGGTACACACTTAACATTGCTGTCAGTGGAGAGGTCACCTACAGCCCACATATACAGCTTTACAGATGCATTGGGGAATTAATACTCAACACCAGGGAGTGTATCCACATATTACAGCTGACACATGATGGGCCAGTGGAGCAGCAAATCCGGCATGTACTGAGCATTGCTTACACATGACACACCAGTGGGAGCTATTAGGGGTACAACATAGTAGCCCACACATATAGGGGCTATGCACATTATTCTGGCCATACAGACGGTGCATACTGAATGACAGCATTGAGGCCATGTTACTCCACTACACATAGGTCAGGCAGGTAATGTAGCAGCAAGCCTTGTGTTGTGGCCGCTTGTGTGGGCATGAGGACTGTGATGTTAATGAGTGGTAGCAATGTGTGTATGTTAGCAAGTGTGATGCAGGATGGGGTAACACATGGACATATATGTGGGGCTGTCTGTAAATCCATGGACAGGTAGGTAGTACATAGATGTGTGTGTGTGTGTGTGTGTGTGTGTGTGTGTGTGTGTGTGTGTGTGTGTGTGTGTGTGTGTGTGTGTGTGTGTGCGTGCTGTTAAACAATGCTGTAAAGGTTTTAAAGTGTGGTTATTGTTTTCCTCCACAGATGGCGAGGTGGGTCAGAGTCCCTCCTGCACCCAATCTGATGTAGGTATCCATACAGACACTGATGATGATGATGATGATGATAATGATGATGATGATAATGGTGAGGCACAGGTGGGGTTGTCAGGGGCTGACACTGTGCCAACATTTAGCATCCTCCTTTTAGCCACCCCACCCCCCACACACAGTTACAGTGCCTACACATACCCCAGCACCAGTAGCCATAGCAGAGGGACAGCTGGTGTTCAGTAGCAGTGCACGGGAAAGTGTGGTAACCATGCCTACTGTGTCCAGTTGCAGCAGGCATAGCCAGATGTCCAGCAGCCTGCCACATAGGCAGATGTCCCAGGGTGCTCATGGTAGGGCTGCTGGAGATCATGCCCCTGGCACATGCAACATAGCTGCAACCAGCAGAAGCATGTTCCAGGTTGTAATGGTGGCGCAGGCACGTATTAAGCATTACACCAGACAGGGCCTTAGGCTGCAGAGGGCTGTACTCACATCTGTAGGTGACAACCTCCATGAAGTGGCTGCTGCCATCCATACTTCTAAAGTGCAAGCGGATAGATGGCAAGATGAGATGATGGCCTTCATCAGCCGTGGTGTGTCTATGCTTCAACATGTGGTGGGGATGTGGCGACGCCCGCATGGATGTGGGCCAGCAACACCAACAGCTGGCACTCAATGTGGGTGTGCTAGGACACCAAGGAGTTCCTATAGTGGCAGTAGCAGCCTCGGCAGTGCAGGGGTGTGTGCTGCCCATAGCACACCACAGCAGGCCACATGCACATGGTCCTGGCCAGTCCCAGGAGGGATGTGGTACCAGCGGAGAAATGTTATCAGCAGGTAAGAGTAGCACTTCAATGCCTATACCTGCACGTGCCCACAGAACCGCTGGCAGGCAAAGTCCATGTGTCCATGGCCAGAGGCAGTGAACTGCACACCCTGCCAGGTATGGTCTGCAGCTGTCTATAAACACCTGTGTAGGGCAGCCACATGGCAGAACTGTGTGCAGGCATACCCACACACTATGCAAACACACCTAGGGCACCCTTATACCTACACACACCACATCACCTCAGCCAGCTCCCCAGTGTACATCCCTCATCCACACACATGGTGTCAAATGTATGGCCCACCCCTGACTTCTGGCAAGCCAACACCACACGCTGTGCATATGATGATACCTGTGCCCCATCCCTGTCATCCATACCATCGATGCAGGGACAGGTTGATATGGTTCTGATGCACATGGTGACTGTACACCAGTGTACCACAGTCCTGCAGTGTAACATGTTGTAGGGTGTAGAGTGTGAGGCATATCTGGCAGGTAGTGTAGCTGTCCAGCAATGATGCCTTCTAGCTGTTAGTAGCATTGCTTGGTTGTGGTCTCTAAACTGCTATGCAGTTGTGTTATAGGTGTACATGTGTCAGCACAAGGATGCCCTGTGCATATGATGATACCTGTGCCCCATCCCTGTCATCCATACCATTGATACAGGGACAGGCTGATATGGTTCTGATGCACACAGTGACTGTACACCAGTGTACCACAGTCCTGCAGCGTAACATGTTGTAGGGTGTAGATTGTGGTGCATATGTGGCAGGTAGTGTAGCTTTCCAGCAATGATGCCTTCTAGCTGTTAGTAACACTGCTTGGTTGTGGTCTCTAAACTGATATGCAATTGTGTTGTAGGTGTACATGTGTCAGTATAAGGATGGTCTGTAGTCATATTGTACAATGGGGTATGTCACTGTACTGATACCATGGCAGCGACATATCTGGGGTACAATTGAACACATTTCACAGGTTACTATAAAGGGTACTGCTTGTGCCACATGGACAGGTGGCCCGCTGAGGTGTGTATACCCAGCAACCTGATGTAGACTCATCCACATACACACGCACACTCTGTTACTTCCCAACACTGGGACTAGACCACTACCTAGCAATGTCATGATACTGACATGTGTGTCCTACATTGCACCAACACTGCCTTAACCACTCTATATTCAACAGATCTTGTTCTGCACAGCAACAAAATGAGCAGCCTTGCAGGTCATGAACTCAGGGCCCTTTACACTTAAGTCACAGCACATGACCACTATGCCATGACCACTGTGGGGACAGCTGTTGTTTTACCAATATAGCTGTCATTACCCAAATTAAGTGGTATTGAATCCTTGCCTTTACGTCCTAGATTGAGTAGTCCTTGTCATTAATATGATTGTTGCATCACATTTGTTATTTTATCATAATGTACACATAGCACATACGGTGAGATACATGTGGGAGGGTATACGCAACCATAATGTTTACTCATGATAGGTATATGGTTGCATACATATAGGTGTATAGATGTCTACATATACATACACAGGTATACACATACATATGTCTGTATACACATCTGTATAGTACTACATATATATGGGCATGTGTACACCTCTTCATATGTACATATGTATACATATCTATACATATATGTATCTATACATATCTGTATATATAGGTATAAGTATATGTACATATATATATATATATATATATATATATATATATATATATATATATATGTGTGTGTGTGTGTGTGTGTGTGTGTGTGTGTGTGTGTGTGTATATAGCTATATATGTATGCCCATCCTATGTGTACAGATATGCCTAATTATGTTGGTACTTCTAAGGCGTTTGAACGGATGCTCTATAGACATCGTTCCTCTGCTTATAAGAATGCCACCTCTTTAGCATGAATACATAGCTCTCTCAAGCCCTCACTTTTATTTTTTAATTGACTTCCTTCCAACCTGAAGCTTATTATTGTTTGGATGTGCTCTAATCGGCTAAACAATGCCTCCCCACAGTCATTGCACACCTAAGCCTGCACTTCCCTCCTACAAAGAACACAACCTTACAGGCAGCAATTGAAACACTTTCATAAGCCTGCCGCTCCTTTCTATGAGGCTGGTCCCATCACCTAACCATCAGTGGCTTACATTGTTGAGCTCATGAGGTCACCATTCTCCACTCTCTAAGTACGCCAACTTCGGTGAGGATAAGACAGAGACCAGTGGCTGATTCCTTACAGTATAGGGTCATCCCCTCTGGCGAGCGGTTGTACGACCATATATTGCAACGACTGCCATTGTCTGGTTCTCCAATTGTTCACTATATTACAGTGTGAGTTTAATTCTATGCAGATTATGTGCCTGCCTTAACTGCTCTTATCTGACCCCATACCTAGATACAGTATCTAGCTTTAGATCTGCCAATGAATATCTATTGGCCGCCAATGCATAGTAAATGGTGGCCCCTATAAGAACGACATCTAATAAATATAGTATACTTGTCTGGTATTTACTTTAACCCCATTAAGGCTTCGGCTCTATATACTTCCACTTTAAGTGTTAGACTCACTAAGTACTGAAATTATCTATTCTACCTCACCAGAACTATTGTTTGTTAGCTTATCTTTTCTTCATCGTTATATACTAATTGCTGAAACTGTGTTGCCTAGTTGGCTCTTCCTGGTTTATTTTTTACATAGTGCCTTAATAAGGTTCAACAGTTCCATAATTAATTGCTAACTTACAATATTTCCTAGACAGAGCTATACAGTTTTGTTTAGTTAAATATAATGTTACAGTTATTATATAGTGCCTAGATGTAGTTATACTGTTTTAGTTATATACTACGTTTAACTCTTCTCACTACTTGCACAGTCTCTCTGAATTGAAGCTGTCTTTTTTACTTATACTTCATGGGATATCTGAAAATTGTGATTAGATAATTTATGCAGTTTTTTGGTATATGCTACATACCTCTGCTTATATTGTTTGCCTAAACTGACGTTCTCCATTTTTGTAGATTGTACTCCTCTTACTCAACATTTAGCTGGTTTATGGTTTGTGATTGTGGATTGTGTGTACTGACTTTAATGAAGTAAGATTTAGATAACTGCGTTCCTCCTTGCCTACCCCTGCATACTCCTATAGCCTACCTTTTTTATGTTGTTTTTCTCTCACTTCTTCTACTTTACTCTAACTCTCCCTCAACTTATCCTACATACATCAAGTCACATTCTTCCACTCCTCCATTGCTCATCACTCTTGTCTCCCTCCACTCTTTCCTTCTACTCTATTTGCTCATATTTTCTCTTTGTTTTATCACCTAACTTGTATGTTTTTACTCTCTTCTCCAGTACTGCACACCTGAAGGTCCCTCTCTGCACCGGGACTCTAAGAATTCACTCTTGCAAAACCTCTGCTGATTTTCCACCTCTGCTGATTTTCCAGGACAGACCTACCTGCTAGTCTGGGCCATTCAAGGAATACAACTACTGTTTGGACCCCATTCATGTTCACATTTGAATGTATGTAGCCTTGTACTAGACTTATTAATCCAAGAATACCTATCTATGTTGGCTTGTCCTTCTGTGTGTTTGAATCAGCAGCCTACCGCAGTCCGGTACCACCCCCTCTCCACCTGCATTCTCTAATTTCTAGTCAATTAACTCCAGGTAGCTTATTCTAAAAAGGACTTACTTAAATAGGCTCCCCTATCTTATTCCTTCTCTAGCTGCTATCCTTCCTTTCTACTCTAGGTGACAGTACTCATACTTCCTACAGCCTGTATCTTTTTTGAACCCTAATGTCTAACATTACCTCTATCTGCCTGTAACTACCCAATAGCCTCCTAAATCTCTTTCATACTCTCTGAATCCTAATGTAACCCTCCCCCCTAACCTTAACCAGCCAAGGGATAAAAACTCCTCTATAATTGTTTTTTCCTTGTTCTTACATAAAGTAATACTTTATACAGTTTTTCTATCCAATAACCTACTTACCTTCCTGTGAACAGCAGTAGCTGATACTTTTCAGCTGGTCTCTCTCACTCTGTTGCTCTTTCAAGCTGAATTAATACAATATAATTGGTCCCCACTAAAATATCTCCCACTTAATGAAGCAGTAGAATACTTCAATTCTACATTCTTATCTATCCTGGATCATCATGCCCCAAGTCGTATTATTAGAACCAAAGCTAAGGCAGCACCCTGGTTGACCAATAATACTAGGCAAAAAATCATTCTCAGAAACAAATCTTGGGCTAAATGGTATGCCACTAAGAATCTAACTGACCGCCAGAACTTCAGAGAGCTTAAAAACAGTACAAAAAAAGCCATTCTAACAGACAAAAAAAACTATTACCTTCGATTACAACAAACCTCCAAAAAGGAACCTAAAAATTTCTGGGCCAGTATTAATAATCTTTTATCCCCAGGCCAGTCTATTACACCTAACCCTCAGGACTCTAACTCAGAGAATCCCACACAGATAGCCAATGACTTTAATTCTTTCTTCACTAATACTATCCAAACTCTTGCTAGTCACCTATCTCCCGACACCTCAAAGCTGCTCTCACCTACTTTAAATTCACCTTCCTCCCTTCGCCTACAACATGTTTCTACCTCCTTTATCTTATCACTGCTCCAAAAATTAAAACCTACCACCCCCTCTGTAGATAAACTTCCTGCAGAATTCTTGCAAATAGGAGCCAAAGCTATTGCCTATCCCATTTCTATTCTGATAAATAGGTCTATAAATGAAGGAATCTTCCCTTCTATCTGGAAGATATCTCACATCATCCCTCTACACAAAGGGGGAAACTCTAACGATTACTCAAACGTTCGCCCCGTAGCACTTCTATCACCTATAGCTAAAATCATGGAAAAATGTATTCATAAACAACTACTTAACCACCTTCTCCATAACAACCTACTTGCTAACTGTCAGCATGGATTTAGACCTTCCCACAGTACCACCGCTGCTTTACTCTCCTTTACCAAGTCCATCAACTATAACCGTAACAATAATAATCTATCCTCTTCAGTCTTCATCGACTTATCTAAAGCTCTCGACATGGTTAACCACAAACTTCTTCTACACATACTAAAATCTCTCTCACTTGATCCTCCTTCCTTAACTTGGTTTACATCTTACCTTGAAAACTGTCAGCAGGCAGTACTCTGGAAAAACTCACTATCTAATCTCCTTTCTCTTTATGTGTACCTCAAGGTTCTATCCTTGGCCCCCTTCTATTTTCTATCTTTATTAACGACCTCCAATCAGCTATCCCAAACACTACCTGCATACAATATGCAGATGATTTGACTATAATCTGTACTGCTACCTCTCAAACTGAACTCCAGTCTCTTACCCAAAAAGCTTTTACCTCTGTTGAACAGTGGTTCTTAGACCATTGCCTACTCCTCAACCCTAAAAAAACCAAACTGTTATTGTTCTCACCTACCCGTAAATCTACCCCACTAAACGTCACTCTCACTTCAACTGATAGTACTGTTATTTTTCCAGATTCCACTACAAAATTATTAGGGATAACTATTGACAATAATCTCAGCTTTGACGCTCATATCAACAGTACATTAAAATTAGTTAATAAAAAAATAGGATCCCTTTACAGAATCAAACCCTTCCTTACACCCATAGCAAGGACCACATTAGCCAGATCTCACCTAATCTCTACTCTTCTATATGCTTCCCCCATTTGCACTAATCTCTCCAAAAACAACCTTAAGAAACTAGCTACATCTTACTATAATATTGCTCGATTTGCTACAGTCCCCATTTAGAACTCACCACTGCCTGAACCTAAGACAACTAGGTTGGCTTGAACTTCCTAACCAGCTTATACTTCAACAGCTCTTAATAGCTCACAAGATTCTATACTACCCAACTAAAATACCAATACTTTCTAACCTCATTTCACCATACAATAACCTGAAACATCTACGTTCTTCTAACAAACTACTGATTAATATTCCCAAACCCAAAAACTCTGCAGGTGACTCCCTCTTTTCCAACTCTGTTGGAAAAATATGGAACAAACTCCCCTCTGATATCTCATCCTTATCCTCTCTACCACTTTTTAAAAAGCAACTGAAAACACATCTTAATAAACACTGGCTTTGTTCCTGCACCAACCCAGATTAACTTTCCGTCTTCCTCTCTCTCCTTTCTTCTTACATGATTCGTTCTTTATCTTCTCCTTATATCCTGATAGCTCTCCCTCTACATAACATCTATGCAGATATATGCTATCATATATACAATGAATGACTTTTGTAATCCAAAATAACAAAAAAAAAAAAAAACAAAACCTTTTTTTGTATTTTTATTTTTATTTTAAAACATCGTATGATTATACTTTTTGTTTTTGCTCCTATCATATTTGTGTATTAACTAGCTCTGTTTAAAAATTTTAATCTTGTATTACCTTCTCTCTAAACTTGTAATGACTGTTGGAGCTTATCTCCCCGGGCCTCTACTGAAAATGGACATGTATCCAGCTAGACTAGCCCGGTCAACAAATGTAAAATAAAAATAAATATATATATATATATATATATATATATATATATCTATGACTATATGTGCATACATATCTATACCGATATACCTACTACTGTCGATATATCTTTAGATATCCATACGTATATGTGCATATATATCACTATCTGTATATGTGTAGACATATATTGCTCTTTATATGTATCTATCTGAGTGTGTATATGTATATCTATGTACATATACATATCCATCTATATATGTCGATATGTATATGTATATATATATATATATATATATATATATATATATATATATATATATATATCTAGATGATTATATGTACAGATATTCTCACTATATGTCCTGGACATGGAGTGTAGGCCAACCACAGCCCCTGTAGTCCCAATGTCATAGTGAAAGTGGATGTCAGGTGTGTATAGCAGGTATATTGGTAGACTATTGCTACTGTAATTGGGATTGTCTTAACAGACATGGTGTGTGTGGGAGGTCACATCTGCTTTCCACATGTGTGCCATTGGCTACTGACAGACATCCTAAGGACATTCTAGTAGAGTACCACTGCTAGCACGTAATGCCCCTGTGGACTACAGCACAGATATTGGCCAATATATGTGGACATTCTGAAACACTGTTTACAGTCCAGAGGTATACACAGAACCCATTAGTGCTAAACATGTGTACCATGCATGACAATATGGATGTTAACAGCCATGTATATGGGTATAACCCATAATGACTGGTATATATATGCCACCATAGGTTATGCATTCACACCCCTGTCTGGCCTGAAACATAATAACCGCCGGTACAGGGGTGCCATGGCCACATACTACCCACTAGATATTGACATACATCTGTACAGCATCCCACTGCTCTATCTGACATACATGACTGTTAAGGGAGACCTGGCAGCAGTACATCCAGCAAATATCTCCACATGACATCTCACTGGATAAGTACACTAAGCTGATAGACATGTAACAATGCACTGTGCAGGCTACAGGCAGACTGGATCAACAATGGCCAACATCTTCTATGAGGGAATGCACATGTACCTGCATATATAGCACACTCTGCAGGAATGCCACAGCACAGGGTATGATACACCTGTGTGAAGGTGCATAACCATATCCAGTGTGAACACAGCCACAGCCACATATGGTAAGCTAGCATAAGAGTACAGTATATGGAACTATCTGTTCAACACCATCCTCATATGAGCCACTCACAGACTAACCCTACATATACTGGGCTGCTACACAGTTGCTGTCTGTCTGTGGTATGGGACATGTGTGTGTATGGCCCTACAAACATGTAAACTAATACGGTAACATACAGTGGAGCAGCATGTAAGATCAGATAGGACAGGACTTATAACAATGACATCTACCACAGTCTGTACACAGGCTAAAGAACATATTAACAATACACACATTGTTGACATTCACCATAGTTACACAGACCTCAGTACTGTACAAAAAACACAGAATGTCCTGGTAATGTCATCAAATATTACCCATACTGTATATAACGTGTAGCAATCTGATATCTCACTGGCTTGCTATCAGATATGATGACACTAATGAGGGTGTACACCATATATGCACCTCTTAATGCAGGACATATGTACAAAGGTTGACAGAGTTCTGGCTGGAAGCACATACACAGGGCCAATATTGACATGTTGCTGTGATAACCTCATACATGTACTGTTGTGACAGGGTTTGTTGCAACATGTGTCCTATGAGGGATATGAAGTCAGTAACTCATAGCTTTCGCCATCTACAGACTGCAATCCTCACACTACTTTCTGCGGTTCACAGATATGTGCTCTGTGGATAACACATGACACCAAGGGCACAACATACTGCCCAGTCTACAGACATCCCTGCAGATGCAGATTCCACATAAACATAGAACTGACATGGCAGGTATTACAACATGTAGTACAGCCATATCCACACACACAATGTTAAACCAACATTACTCCACATGCAGTATAGCAGCACTTACAGTCTGTAGTCAGGTCAGACACATCCCCCCCTGTGTGTTGCCCTGTTTCCACAGTGTATGTTGTTAGAGGTAAAGCCCCAATCCATCTGAGATGCTGTTCGCCAAACAACAGATCTAGTTCCTGCCCACAGTGGATGTAAAGGGTCAACACCAACATGATATTCCTAGATACTGGAGTGTGTTTCCATGCAATTGGCTATGGGAATGTTACCACAGCTGTTCCACATGCACTCAGCTAGAGGAGGACTGCAATTGGTGCAGAGGCCATCAGCTGATCATGACCATCGCTTAAAAAAACAAGGTGTTGCCTAGCAAAGCAGGTGTACATCCCACATCCACCGGAGAGGGTGTGAAAGGAACAAACAGAGACAAAGTATGTCAGGGAAGGTGTGGGTGAGTAAAACCTAAGCATGTTTGTGTCACACACCTACCAGTACAGGGTTTCAAACACCTGACTGACTATGCATAGCTATCACATGTATGCAGTTATTGCATGCGCCACATAGCTTACATATTGGTGAGCTATCCAGATGTATATGTGCTGGTGAGTGACATCTGCAACACTCTTGTGATACAACAGGTGTAGCACATGAGCCTGACAACATGAACAGGTGTCAGTGTCAACACAGTCACAGTCTCTAAGGGACTCATACACATTGCCACACATAGCAGGATAACGAATACACTTCCTAACCATTTACTTTGCCACAATACAGTAATGCATAGGTATCAATTGGCCCACAGGGGTTATCCTGGGATTCTATGGTCAAAGGGTATGTGACAGTGTCTGACATTAGAGAGCATGCTTCAGTATGCCAATGGGAGTGGTACTGGGTGTGAATGTGGTTGGAAGCATCATACACCACACACACAGACACAGGGTGCTAGTACCGGTGTGCATGTGTGCATTGCTTCACAGGTGTGTAGTGGTTGATGGTGCCAGATGGCTGTACAAGGCTAGGTGAGGGGCATACCTTGGGATCAGGCCACATGAGAATAGTTTGCATTATGGTTACGGGGTGTAGTGTCTGGAATAACCCACACAAGTGGGTATAGTATTCACCATCCAGTCACCTGGGTTACTAATGTGCATGGCCAGTGCTGTGCAATGCTTGCCATGTATGTGTTCTATACGCCATGACATGGATGGTGTTTGGGATGTGCACACATCCCACATTCATGTACAGTGGCATGTGGAAGTGTACCTGGTTTGTCTGGCCCATGTTGTGTACACAGAATGTTATCATCAGATGTTACATTCCCACCCTTATGTGGCGGGGCCAGGTAATGGACAGCAGGTTGACCCTGCACCTACATTGATAGCATGCTACAGGTATTCCCTGCTGTCAGTGGCATCTGTCCATACAGGGCATGTGTGTAAGGCATGGTATGTCCTTTGTGGATCACATTTGATGGAATCACAGTTGTTGCAGGTATCCAGTGGGAAACATACTGAAGGTGCACTGTCTGCAATTATGTGCCTATTGTACTGATGGAGAGGGTGCCATGCCCTCTGTAGGCCACTGCATTCACACCATAGTTACTATCAGTCACCAATATGCAGTGTACTACACACATATTGGCTGTTGCCTTGGCATGTGTGTGTGTGTGTGTGTGTGTGTGTGTGTGTGTGTGTGTGTGTGTGTGTGTGTGTGTGTGTGTGTGTGTGTGTGTATGAGATATGGGTTGAAAGCTTGTTATGGGTAATACTGGGGTTGCTAACTGTGATTGCCTGGCCTTGATGTCACATGTATGGGTATGGATATGCACCCCAGCCTCTCGGCTATTTCACAGCTGTTATCCCTGTACAGTGGACATTGTGATATGTACTAGGGCCACTGTATAAGAAATTTGCAAAACTCGCTATACATTGGGCACAGATGTCACACATGTACACCCCCTCCACACAGGATACGAGGTACAAACACACACGCACACACCTGTCATGTTCGGGAGTAGAACTCCGACCTAACTAGTTTATTATACTACAGCACTACGCAGTTATAGTATGTGCCACGGTGATTACTGCAGTACTCCTTCACCAAAGGTGTATATCACATTGGCTGGCATCAGCAGGATTGCCAAAGTAGGGCATTTGACATGTACTGAGTGTGACTAACCTAAAATGCATTGCTCCCTACACAGACAGTGGAACACACACAAAACATCCACAACTGACATGTGTGGGTATAGAACCCCTAACAGACATCTATAACACACTACAGCATGGCGCTGTTATAGGACGCACCACAGGGGTTACTGGAGGGCTCTTTCCCCAAAGGTGTATAACACATTGGCTGACATCAGCGGGTTGCCAAAGTATGGCATTTGAAATGTACTGAGTGTGACTAGCCAGAAATGCATAGCTCCCTACACAGACATTGAAACACACACAAAACATCCAGAACTGCCATGGGTGGGTATAGAACCCCACCAGAGTTCTAAATCACATTATAGTAGTACACATTTATGGCACATGCTACAGAGATTACTAGGCTTCAACCTTCCCAGAGATGTATTTTGGGATGGATGACATCAGCAGCCTTACCAAGGTAGAGAATTTAAATTGTAGGGGGTGTGCCTACTCTAAAAAGCATAGCCTTCTACACAGACAGAGTCAGACACACACACACACACACACACACACACACACACACACACACACACACACACACACACACACAGTTGCCATGGGTGGAGTTAGAATTCCTACTTAACTAGTTTATCACACTACAGCAGTACACAGTTACAGCATGAGCCATGGAGATTACTGGCCTATCCCTTCCCTAAAGGTGCATTTCACAGTTGATGGCATCGGCACACTTGTCAGATGGACCATTGGAGGTTGTAGTGTCTGTGAATGGACTCAAAAGCATTGCCTTCAACACTGACAAAGGAACTCACACACACACACACACACACACACACACACACACACACACACATCCACATGTGCCATGTCTGGGAATAGAACTCCTACTTAACTAGTTTATCACACTACAGCAGTACACAGTTATGGCATGCACCACAGTGATTACTGACTTATCTCTTCCCCAAAGGTGTATTTCACAGTTGATGACACCGGCACACTTGACAAACTGTTGGTTGAAACTAAAGAGCTGAAATGGCAATTGAGGCTCAACGCTACAAAACCACCAGGTTTAAATGAGGGAGTATCATTTATTTCAATACTCAAGAATAGAGCAAATATTATTCCTTGATTTTTAATTTATTACTTTTTCTTTTTCTCCTTCTCCTTCTCTTTGAAGTAAGGTGATAATATATAACACACAATATACAATTATTCCGTTTATGGATATTTCATTAAAGTATTTGATTCCTGTATATGAAGTATAGAGGAAAATTTTATAGTCATAAAACCATATGAAGGATTCACAGTTTGGTTCCCATTTCTTAATACACATTTATTTATGATAAATCTGTCCCTTTAAGGTTAAAGCCTTGATCAAAAAACGGTTGTTTAACAATAAGTTCGATGAATTTCAGCCGCAGCTTTTTATGTTTCAAGATTTTAGTAATGTATAAACATATATATGTTTTTTACACATATTTTTAAATATTACACAATTATGAGTTAAATGTTGTGTATATTGTTGTTCATTATTGTGTTTTAGGCAACATTTAGAACTGTAGGTATGGGATTTTTAATTCAAGATTTATGATTGGCTTAAAGTTAATTGAAGGGATTATTTAAATGGTCAGACTTTGTGGTCCAATGACTCTGAAGAAGCAAAATTATTGGCGAAAGCACTAAGTCGTTGGTTATTTTATGTATGTACAAGAATAAAGTCGGAGTGTGATTCTTACTCGTTGTTGTGACTTTACTTTTTGACACTTGTCAAAGTGGACCATTGGAGGTTGTAGTGTCTGTGAATGGACTCAAAAGCATTGCTCCCTACACTGACAAAGGAACACACACACACACACACACACACACACAAACACACATACATCCATACTTGCCATGCCTGGGGATAAAACTCTTACTTAACTAGTTTATCACACTACAGCAGTACGCAGTTACAGGACACTCTAAAGAGATTTCTGGGCTATAGCTTCCCAAAGGTGTATTACTAGGTGAAGGACATCAGCAGCCTTGCAAAGGCTGAGCATTTAAATTGTAGGGAGTGTAACTAGCCTAAAAGGCGTTGCTCTCTACACAGACAGACAGACACACTCACAGTTGCCATGTCTGGGAATAGTACTCCTACCTAACTAGTCTGTCACACTACAGTGGTACGCAGTTGCAGGACGTGCTATAGAGATTACTGAGCTACAGCTTCCCAGAGGTGTATTACTAGGTGGGTGACATCAGCAGTCTCGCAAAGGTTGATCATTTGGATTGTAGGAAGTGTGACTAGCCTAAAAAGCATTGCTCTCAATGCAGACAGATGGACACACACGCAGTTGCCATGTCTGGGAATAGTACTCCTACCTAACTAGTTTATCATACTATAGCGGTACGCAGTTACAGGATGCGCTATGGAGATTACTGGACTACAGCTTCCCAGAGGTGTATTACTATGTTGATGGCATCAGCAGCCTTGCAAAGGTTGAGCATTTGAATTGTAGGGAGTGTGACTAGTCTAAAAAACATTACTCTCTACACAGACAGATGGACACACACACACACACACACACACACACACACACACACACACACACACACACACACACACACACACACACACACACACACACACACATGCAGTTGCCATGTCTGGGAAAAGTACTCCTACCTAACTAGTTTATCAGACTACAGCTGTATGCAGTTACAGGACACGCTACAGAGATTACTGGGCTACAGCTTCCCAGAGGTGTATTACTAGGTGGATAACATCAGCAGCCTTGCCAAAGTTAGGTATATGAATTATAGGGAGTGTGAGTACCCTAAAAAAGCATTGCTCTCTACACAGTCAGAGTGACACACTTGTCATGTCTGGGATTAGAACACCTACCTATTTTAACACACAACAGCAGTACGCAGTTACAAGACACGTTATAGAGATTACTGGCCTACAGTCTTCCCAGAGGTGTATTTCTAGGTGGATGACATCAGCAGCCTTGCCAAGGTTGAGCATTTAAATTGTTGGGAGTGTGACTCCCCTAAAAAGCATTACTCTCTACACAGTCAAACAGACATGTACACAAACACAGTTGCTGAGTCTGGGATTCAAACTCCTACCTAACTAGCTTATTACACTACAGCAGTACACAGTTATGGGATACACCACAGAGATTACTGGGCTATAACTCTCCCAAAGGTGTATTTCACATTAGATGACCTCAGCAGGCGTGTCATAGTAGGGCAATGGGGAGGGCAGTGTGTGTGCATGCACCATTACCCATTCATCTAGGGGTTGAAATGCCACATACAGGCACACACAGGGTCATATTTCACAGGTACGTGTATACAGTTGCTAGATGACTACTTCCTTGTACAGTCATATTGCACAGCTGGCACGTGCACCACATAGTCTGTAATGCTGACAGATACTGATGGCTAGTATCTGCAGTGAGTGACATCTGCACCTCATGTGTTTGGGGCCCTTTGGCTGTGTGATGGGTGGGACAGGCCTGGATGGCTCCTTGTCACAGTCACCCTCTTCCACACATCTATGTCCGTCTACCTTTGTCTTATTATAGTATGTTGTCCTTACATATATGTCTGTATTCCTATCCACTGTGTGTGCAAGGCATGAGTGGTGCATACTGACAAGTGTCTGCACTAACAACAGCAACTGCCAGATATGTCTGGTCCACTGGTATTTGCAGACATGGCCTTCATGTGTTTAAGTGTAGGAGCATGCCCAGTATGACCTTTCAGTATGTTGTTGACTTACATTGCCTTCATTTCTCGAAGTGTATGAGCATGCCCAGTATGGCCGTCTGTATTGCATGTGTGAGTCAAGTCCAGGTAGTTTGTATTGCAGTGCTGACCTTTGTGTTGTAAACCGACGGGTAGCATGCTGTCTCTGCAGGGTATCCATCGATCATTTGGAATTGACTGTTACTACATTTCTGCATAGCGGGAGGGCACACCTGACTGTTTCTACATTTCTACACAGGATTGGGGGGCACACCTGACTGTTACTATATTTGTATGTGGGATGGGGAGAGGGCACACCTGACTATTTCTACATTTCTACACAGGATTGTGGGGGCACACCTGATTGTTACTATAGGTCTACGTAGGATGGAGGGGCACACCTAACACTTGTACACATTTGCTAGGACTGCATTGGTATGTTGGGTACTCCATTTCAATCTGTAGTCTTACCTATCATTCTGGCTAGAGACATACCAGTGTACTACAGATCTTAAATTTGAATTACCTACATATTAGTGTCTGACATCCTAGACTTCACAAGTGACATACCACTGCCTGGCCTGCTCTAGTCTGTCTGTGTAGGCCTGGGGGGGTTACCCATAGGCCTCATTCAGAGGCCATAGTACAGCATTTGTTTGTGTTTGTCTACGCCTGTCCTGCTGGCTGTGACTGTTGTTGGGTATGTGACCCCCCTGACTGGCATGTGTGAGTCACTTACCTAGTGCATGCCCTAGTATTGAAGGTGGTGCTGCAGGGCTGCCCATGTCAGATTCACATAGTATACTCCCTACACATGGTTAGGCACTGGTAGTGTAATGTTTGGTATCCCTTTTACTGTATGTGAGAGTCAGAGTGGGTGCCTCCCTTGTCAGTGTATGTGCTATGCGTTGCCTCTTTGCCAAGGCCAGGGTATACTGGGCATGCCTCCTTCTGCCTACTGGGGCAGGCTCAGGTTGTTCCTCCTCCAAATCACTCTGTGCCTGTGCAGGCCTTGACAATGGTGGGGGGCTGTGTGGCCCTGCCTCGTGCTGTTCCTGCTGCAGTTGTTTCTGCAGAATCATATTGTGTAGCATGGCACATACAAGGACAATTTGGGTACATGTAGCTGGTGAGTACTGCAAGGCTCCACCGGATGTGTCCAGGCACTGGAACCATGACTTGAGCATCCCAAACACACGCTCTATTTTGATTCTTGTTTTTGCGTGTGCCTCATTATGGAGTTCTTGTTCAGGTGTGTGTGCATTTCTAATGGGTGTCATCAGCCACGGCTCCAGTACGTATTCAGCATCCCCCACTAGGTGACCGTGTGGGATTTCCCCATTGGCAAATCTCTGGTACAGCTGTGTCAGATGCCAGATGTGAGAATCGTGATAGCTTCCAGGGCAGCCAGCACACACGTTCATTATTATGCCCTGAGCATCGCATATGACCTGGCAGTTGCTGCAGACCCTACCCTGCTCACTGGGTGGTGCTTTGATGCATATGTGCGTGCAGTCTATAGCACCCACTACCTCAGGGTATTCTGCTATTTGGTGGAACAGTTGCATATTGCTGGCCAACACCTCACGGGTGTTGGGGAAATACACGTGCTCACCGACATGTGCTGACATGGCATCCAGGAATTGGTGGAGTACCCTGGATGCTGATGCCTGTGATATCACCAGCAGGCCTTTGGAAGGTACCTATAGCTAGTATTCTTAGGCCTACACATACCTTGGTATCCACTGGGATGGGTTCCCCTCTGTTAGTTCTGCATGTGAGGCGTGGCCGGCACAGCTCAACAATTTGCTGTAAAAGGTCCCTGTCCACCCTATAGCACTCCACTATCTCCAGCTCATGTAGCCCTTGGTAGGTTACCCTGGGTTTGTACATTTTTCCTCCATCTCCTCACTGTGGGTTGCTCAGCAGCATTCACATCCTCACCACCTTCAGCCTCTTCCACAAGTTGTTGTATGATAGCTATTGCAGCCCCTAACATTTTGCTGTTGGGAGTGTTAAAAGTTCCCTGCTTGTTTACACCGGTGGTGTTGAGTGTGGGAAAAACCAGAGGGGTAGGTGTTTGCATAGTTTATAGTAGTGCTCTGGGCTGGGCTGGTCTGCAGCCTGTGTAATTGGCTGGTTCTGATACCTTTCATCTACCAGTTAAGCTAGTACTCCTTGATTACCTTCCTACTGCTGTTTTCCCTTTCCATTGCCTTCCTGTTTCAGCCTGGGGGAGCGCCGTGCAAACAGAATACTCAGTTGTGCACACTGCTGCTATTTCCTGGTTTAACCTGTTTTTTCTTCCTGAACAACCTGGTGCACGGCACACACACCTGCTTAGGCTTTGTAAAGACTGCTAGGCAGGTTTAGACACACCCCCTAGCTAAGCTCTGCTAAGCTAGGAGCAGACCTGAGCCACAGGGCTGCAATCCGCTTACAGTACACCTGACATACCCTCCCCATGATGTCACCTACCTCCTAGGCTTGCACCAAGCTATTCCTACTCTTAAACTGTTGGGACCTGACTCACATGCTCGGGTAAACTGGGATGCACTATCCTTCCCCTCATTTGCATAGGATTGCCTGCTAATGCATATCTACGTGTCTCACACTGAGCCTCCCCCCTTAGCAACCACTACTCACTGGCCAGGTTGTCTTCTGCCTGCCATTGACATGCATGGCAGAATACTGATTTTAGTTAGAATGCTTAATTTAGGTTCATTTTGTTATTCCCCCCGATCCTGTTTGTGTGCCACTGCCCTATGCTTAAACAGCCGAGATCGGCAAAAAAATATATAAAAGTTGATTTTTTTTATTTTTTGTATTGTTTGCAATGCCAGTGGCCTTATACTTGGCCATTGGCATGTTTACTACATGATATGCAGCCTTTATTTGGAGCTGCCATAGCTCCATTTTGGACTTTGCAGAAATGTACTCGGTTACTAACCGAATACATTTCTGCTGATTGCACTAGTACTGCACGGATGGTTGCTAGCTTTCTGGATCACAAATTCACCTCATTTGCATGGATTTCTCCTGAAAATTGAGTGACTTGCATACAAGGGCTTAATCCGTGCAGGAATAGTGCAGGAGCTCTCGTGCACACCCCTGCAAGCTGTTCCTTGATTGCACGGCAGACATATTGCCTGCTTGAGATCCTGCACCGATCTTGCACACCGTGCAAGCTTTTGAGAATCCAGGGGAAAGACTATGATGTGATAGCTTCAACATCATTTAATGAGAAGAGTTGCAGTAATACTTTGTAGAAAAATACTGTTAAGCCAAAACTTTTAAGCAAAACAACTGGTAATAGAGACATGTTATCAATGGCTAATATTCCCTATCAAAACAAAACATACACCTCAGTTAATTTTTATTGGATTCCAAGTAAAAAAATGCAACAGTAGCAAAACAATACCCTAAAATTTAGGGGTAAATCTTAAAGGTAGCCTCATGCTATCTGGTGATTTTAACTGTATAATGAATTAATTACATAGCATTAAAAAGAAAAAAAGTCAAGATTACCATTCCACTAAGGCATTAAAAACTGGATTGATAAACTAAATGTTAAATACACAATTGAGTATATAATTAAAGGCTGATTATTTCTTATACAGTACTCATATGTCTATGGAACACAGACCATAACTGATAAAATGTATATATATTATGAAAAGTGATAACATAAAATAATGTCAACATAATAAAGCAATTCCATTATACATGTACAAATTAGAAATTTTTAAAGAAACTGTAATCAAATAAATCAACAAGTTTATATCCCTCACTGACAACAGAGATGTTAATGATACTGGGCTGGATTCATGAAGACTTGCACGGAGTCTAAGAGTAGAGTAAGACTCCAGACATCCAATATGTCTGCCAAGCGATCCAGCAACAGCCGGCAGGGGCGTGCATGAGAGCTCCTAAAACTACTCTTGCATGGACAGTGTTATGTTATGCAAATTACCTCATTTGCTGCTGAAAGCTATGCAAATTAGGTAAATTTGCGATCCAGGAAACACTAACCTGTCCGAGTAAGAGTAGAGTTATTTGCAGAAATGTACTCCGTTGGTAATGGAGTACCGTTTTGCAAATAGCAAAACGGAGCTATGACAGCTCCAAATAAAGGATGCATCCAGTTGAGTAAGCATGCCAATGGCCAAATATAAGGCCATTGGCATTTTAATCTGTTGAAAAATATTAAAAATAATATTTTTTTCCCCGATCTCCAATGTTTAAGCATAGCGCAGCGCCACACAAATGTGCGGTGCTATAAAAACCCGAAAATAAAAACAAAAAAGCCAAAAATAGGCATTTTATTAAAAATATTCCTCTGCCATGCAGGTGAATGGCAGGCTGAAGACAACATGGCTACTGAGTAGTGGTTGCTAATGGGGGAAGCTCAGTTTGAGAGATGTAACCAAGCATTAGTAGGCAATCCTATGCAAATGAGGATAAGGAATTTTCCCTGCCATGTGAACCATGTCCTTAGAGTGTAAGTGTAGGATTAGGGGAGTAGTAGAGTAGACGATAGGTGACATCATGAGGGGGTATGTATCAAAGACTGTAAGGTTATTGGAGCACAGTGGCATGTGTTTGCTGTGAGTTACTCAGGACTGGAAGAGGCGTGTCTACAGTTGTCTTAACTGAAACCCAGAAACCGAAGGTGTACACCGTGGATATCACCAAAGTTTCTTGCAAAGATGCTTACACTGTGTTCACACATGTGCATGCCTGTAAACCCGTCTAAGCCTGTGTGCGCATGTGTGCACCCATGTAAGCCTGTGTGCATGCGTGTGTGCTCGTGTTTGCGTGTTTGCGCTTGTTTGCGTGGCGCTGCCCCCTGTGGAAACAGAAAGGGAAAAGGAAGGAAAAGAAGTAGTAGGAAGTTAAGCAAGGAGAACTAGCAGAGCTGCCAGGTGAAATCAATCAGAATCAGCCAATTACACAGGCAGTACACTAGTCCAGCCCAGCACTTAAAACTCTGCAAACAACATTCCCCCATGTTTTTCTCAGTAGCACTGCAACACTGCAGTCTACAAACAGAAGTGAAAACTTAAAAAGCTTAACTGAGACAAAAAAATGTTAGGGGCTGCCATTGCTATTATAAGGCAACATGTGCAAGATGCTGAGGGTGGTGCCATTGCGAATGCTGCTGAGCAACCCACAGTGAGGAGACGGAGTAGGGTGTACAGACCCAGGGTAACCTACCAGGAGTTACATTAGCTGGAGATAGTGGAGCGCTATAGAGTGGACAGAGACCTCCTGCAGCAAATTGTTGAGCTGTGCAGGCCACGCCTCACACACAGAACCAACAGAGGAAAACCCATCCCAGTGGAAACCAAGGTATGTGTCGGCCTAAGAATACTAGCAACAGGTACCTTCCAGAGACCAACTGGTGATATGATGGGGATTTCACAGGCATCAGCATCCAGGGTACTGCACCAGTTCCTGAATGCCATGTCAGCACATGTCAGTGATCATGTATATTTCCCCAATTCCCATGAGGTATTGGCCAGCAATATGCGCCTCTTCCAGCAAATAGTAGAATACCTTGAGGTTGTGGGTGCAATTGACTGCATGCACATACACATCAAAGCACCAGCTGGTGAGTGGGGTAGGGTCTACATCAACCGCAAGGGCTTCCACTCCATCAACTGCCAGGTTGTGTGCGATGCCCAGGGAATAATACTGAATGTGTGTGCTGGCTGCCCTGGAAGCTACCACGATTCCCATATCTGGCATCTGACACAGCTGTACCAGACATTTGTCAGTGGGGACATCCCTGATGGTCACCTAGTGGGGGATGCTGGATACGCACTGGAGCCGTGGCTGATGACACCCATCAGAAATGCACACACACCTGAACAAGAACTCCATAATGAGGCACATGCACAAACACGAAATGTAATCGAGCATGTGTTTGGGATGCTCAAGTCACGGTTCCGGTGCCTGGACACATCTGGTGGAGCCTTGCAGTACTCACCAACTACATGTACCCAAATTGTCATGCTATGTGCCATGCTACACAATATGATCCTGCGAAAACAGCTGCAGCAGGAACAGCATGGGGCAGGGCCAAACAGCCCCCCACCATTGCCAAGGCCTGCACAGGCACAGCGTGACTCGGAGGAGGAACAACCTGAACCTGCCCCAGTAGGCAGAAGGAGGAGTGCCCAGTATGCCTTGGCCTTGGCAAAGAGGCAACGTATAGCACATACACTGGCTCAGTAGGAACCCTGGAAATGATCCCTCTCTCTGACTCGCACATAAAATAAAAGGGATGCCTAACTTGACACTACCTGTTTCCACACATGTACAGGGAGTGTGCTATGTGCATCCAACATAGGCAGCCCTGCAGCACCACCTGAGGCATAATTGCCATGTTTTAAGCAATATAAAGCAGTGCTTTTACCAGTATTTAGTATATGTAAACAAAATTGCCCACGCTAACTAGCGCAACGTTGGCAACGTTGAGCAATTTTGGGCAAGGTCTGGCAAAGTCGAGCAAAGTCAGGTAAACATACTCATATCTGCTTTACTGTTCTTTAAGCAGTCTGGTCTGACCAGCATGAAAATAAAAAGCAGTGACAGGGCTTGAACCCAGGATACTGTGCACTATAGTCACAGTACTGAACCACTAAGCCATGACAGCATTACACTGGCACAGCCACAGCCACAGCAGGACAATTGTACACAAATGCAAACACAAAGAAATGCTGTAGCATGCCCCTAAAGAGGCATATGGGTAACCTCCCCCACAGGCCTATGTAGACAGAGAACAGCAGGCCAGGCGGTGTGATGTGGGTTGGGTAGGCTATGAAGTCACTATCTAATATATGTGACAGTGGACGCTAAGATCTGTAGTACAGTAGTATGCCTCAAACCAGTATAATAGGCAACAGTACAGACTGAAATGGAGTACCTTGCATAGCAGTGCAGGCCTATCAAATGTGTATAAGTGTCAGGTGAACCCCTCATCCTATGTACACCCACAGTAACAATCAGGTGTGCCCCCGGGTAGAAATGTACAAAGAATAGCTGTCCCCCCGTATGTAGAAATGTTGATAAGTCTATGCAAAGTGTCTCATGGAAACCCTGCAGGCACAGCATGATCCCTATTGATTTATGACACAAAGGTGAGCCCTGCTGTAAAAATACAACTTGATTTTCCACACACATATAGTATAAATGTCTAAATCAGCCGTACTCACACACTTCAACAAATGTAGTGGATTTCATTCAGCATCACACTGAAAGGTCATACTGGGCATGCTCACACACAAATAAATGAAGCAAATGTCAGGCAACAACATACTGAAAGGTCATACTGGGTATGCTAACACACTTAGGCTAAATATGGAGGTGATAATAAGGAATCTATGGAAAAATGTGGTTAGTCATCTCTACTTCCAGAAAAACATTCACAAAGTGCTCAGAAAATCATGCTATGTGTTCACACAACCTGCCAAGGTCTGTGCATATAGGTCAAAGGAGGTTCCCTCTAGTCATCAGTCATCAGACCCATCAGAGAGTACCACAACACACTTGCAATGAATCCGACTAGGCACCGTCAGCAGCTAGAAAGACCACTGAAGTACCTCAACAAGAGGATTACTGGCAGCAAACCATTGCCCCATGCAACACGACTGAATTTAACCCAATCTGTACTCTGTTGCATATTGTCTACTCAGGAGATCTCTGCACAACAGACAGGTCCATGTCATGGCAACACTCAAATCTGTTCTGAGTTACAGCTTAATGGCATTAAATATACAGACCCAACTGATATTGCCAACATCCTGGCAGATAGGATCAGTGTTAACTTTACCCCCATCTCACCCATGAAAGAGCACATCACTATAAAGGAAGACTGCAAAGTTGCTGTCATCATGGCTGCATAGGTAAAAAACACTCTCCAAAGCCAGTATCACAGCAGCCATGGGACCAGATAACCTCCCAGGCTGTGTTCTACACAAACCGCAGAATGAACAGGTACCACACTGATGTACCATGTTCAGTCATAGCCGCACCTCAGGCTTTGTGCCAGCTGAATGGTGCACAGCGATGGTTATCCCACTACACAAGGGTGGAGATACCATGGACCCCAGGAACTAGTGCCCCATTAGCCTGATGAGCCTGCCCTTCAAGGCCATGGAATGTATCATCATACAACTTATAAAAAATACAGTTGTAATCCCCAAATCCTGGACCACAACCATGTTGGGTTTGTAAAATGCAGATCATGTCTCCTAAACCTGATAGATGACATTGAAGCAGTCACCAGAACTGTAGACAAGGGTAAGGTGGTTCGCACAGCCTATGTAGATCCTGTCACGGCTTACAACACCACACCACACTCTGTAAATATAGATAAACCCACTAAACGAGGTATAAATTGCTATGTCACAAGATGGGTTGCCAACAGGCTTACTGACAGAACACACACTGTGAAAGTAGCAGACTCCATGTATGACTTTGGACCAGTGGTGAGTGCAGTACCACAGGGTCCAGTCCTGGGTCTTGTCCTGTGTAGTATCTACTTCCCTGAAGTAAACTTTAACATGGAAGGTCTGTGGCTACTGAAGTTTCCAGATGACTGCAAACCAGGAGCCATAATTGTAAACACTAAAGATGTGGACATCCTATAAAAGGGAATCACTGAGACAGATGGCTGTTGTCAAAGCCATGGGCTCAAGCTCAATGCCAAAATGTGCATTGTCATCCCCTTTGTTAAAAACTCTGTAGCCATGAACTACAACATAGGTGGTAGTATACTTAACACTGAAAGTGTGACAAGAGACCTTGGGTCACAGGTGGACAGTGGACACAACTGTGATAATCACATCCCCACAGTAGTCAGGAAATCCTCCTATGTGGCACACCACATCACAGAAGGTATCTCATGCAGAATAAAGAGGACATTGTTCCCCTCTACTCATCACTCACTAGAACCATAATAGAGTACAATGCCCCTTTTGCTATGTGCCTCACAAGACAACTACAACAACTGGAAAGCTTGCAGCAATACCTCACAAAGAGCATTAGCGACCTGAAATACATGCCATACACAGACCATCTCAAAATGCTCCAGCCGTACTCCCTTGCATATCGCCTACTCATAGGTGTTCTCTGCCTAAGATACAAAGCTATGTCAAACACAGAGCTGTTGGACATGCTCCACGTAAAACACTCACATTCCCTCTGATCTTTGGACCCAAAACCATGAGTGAAATACCAAAGGAAAGGGTGTATCCATTTACCTTATGGATACCCACACCTACAGGTTAGTGGCACAGCATGAGGCCTTGGAGACCATGCAAGTGCAACTAAAATTGGGCAAAGCTGCTTATCAGATTATAGCCTGCTACAGATCACCTGCCTTGTCTCATGAACCGCACTCAGTAGTCGTGAGAACAGTGGAAAATACAAAGGTCCTATCAAACACCATTATATGAGGAGATTACAACTATCTAAACATTGAGTGGGATAATTACTCGTGAACGTCCTTTGCCCAATGTTTCCTAGAGTTTAAACCTCTAACACCCTGGAACAGCTGGTCACCATGCCCACTAGAGGTGACAACATACTGGACCTGATCATCACCTGATCATCACCAACATGGGGTACCAGTGTACCGCAACAGAGATAAACCCCTCACTGGTAATATCAGATCATAAAGTAATCACACTGGACATCCACATCCCGGATACTGCCAATAACAGCGATGTTATGTGCCCTCTGTGCCCTTAGTCCCTGTCTGGTGTACCATTCCATACATGCCTGTGCCTCCATGACAGCCTGGATCATGCGTGAAGTTGTAAGACCTGTGGCACGTCTTCCAGGGGCATAATGAGAAGCAGTGCTCCAACGAGAACCCCTGGACATCTGCCTATGTGGTATCCTTTCAGACATCTGGGTATGGCTGCTGTGTTGGGATGCATGTGCCATAGATACCACACTGTCCTGGCCAATGCTGACTGTACACTGTCTCTTAGCTAAGGGCATTGGTGATGGATGTATTGGCAGTATGACTGTGTGCATGGATGGGGTGGAAACTTGTGTTCTGTCGATTGGTGGCCCAATGACAGACCCTGGCAAACATGCCTGTGCCTCAACACACCTATCCTCATCATCACTATTTTGCTCGGTGACATCATGTTCCCTGCTGCAGTGAACCAGCCCAACCTCAGCACCTGTGAGAGGAAGACAGGAAACACACTTTACTACCTGTACATGATGTCGGAACACATGCACACATGAACACATGCACACATGAACACATGAACACATGAAAACATGCACACATGCACACATGAACACATGCACACATGAACACATGCACACATGCACACATGAACACATGAACACATGCACACATGAACACATGCACACATGCACACATGAACACATGCACACATGCACACATGCACACAAATACACACCTCACTTAAACAGACACACACACACACCACCAGCAATTCAGAACATACTCAATAGCGGTTGATGGTGGGGTAAAGTATCACAAGCCAGTCATATCACATGTGTCAGCAAGCAGGGCGTGTGTTGCTCAACAGCATGCAGTGCGGGTGTAGACAGCCCTTGCTAATAACAGTATACATGGCTCTGATGCATGTGTGTTGTTGTTCAGTGATTGGCCTCACCCTGGAACACAATGTGTACATGGACACAACATTGCTGTGCAAGTATTGAAAGCTCTGCAATGTCCTGTGCACCATCACTCACAGGTATACATACCATGGCTGCATGTGTATCTGTGTGTCACATAGATATCCATTTCTGATTAGAGCATCTGTGTCTTTAGCAGATAATTGTGGGCACAGGTTTAGCACATGCATGCTATGTATACACACAGGATGAGTGGTGCATGTATACCTGATGGAATACCATTGCTCAACATAGCCATTGTACAGTGGTTATGGTGAGTGTAGGACATATTGTGTACATGCCAGTGCCAGCCATGACATGGCATGCTACAACACAATTGCAACATTAAACATCACACATACCCAATGTGTGTCATGTGACCTATACACTCCATAGCATTACAAGACATATATGTGTCACTTTGTACAAATGGTGATTGCTATGCATATTGTGTATAGGTGCATATGTTTGCACACACACAACAGTGAGGTGCATAGCAATGCATGCTATGTGTAGTACTGTGGTTACTGTAACTGGATGGGGTGTAGCACCATGAGCCAGCATCATGCAGCATCATGTGGTCACTCAAGGCTACTAATGTGTGCCAGCCCGGCACCTAGCATGCTGTACCTGAACTGCAGTACCATGGCTACATTCACCATTTCACAACCAGTTGTTACATGGGTTTGTAAGGTGCCCAATAGGAAGCATTGCCTAACATGAATGTGGTATGTGTTGCAGAGTGTCGCACAGCCCCATGATAGTCCCCTACCCCTCAGGTATATTATGGGTGCTGTGTGGATCACATTTGGATACTGGAGTGTGACCTTACAGTGGGTGTCTGAATACGCCATGTGTAGCATATTAACGTGTACTGCGTATGACAATGTTGTGTATGTTGTGTACATGTGTATCGACTCTGCCTATCCAATGTCCACTACAGTTTTTCCACAATTGTGTGGGATGCTCTTTGTATAGCATGTGTTTGAGGCAGCTACACATATTACTGGGATGTGCATAGTCTCACAGCAAACATGCACAGAATGCATTATGCGTAGGTGTGTTACGTGTACATGTCCTACACCTCACCTATGACATGCACATATATCATGCAATATTAAATGTAGAACACACTCACCAGCATGGGTCTGCTGCCTTGCTGTCACACCAGAGGGACCTACAAGGATATGAGACAGTTTGTCAGTGGCAACAACTGTGGCATTGCTACTATGGGTTTGCTATCTTACAGTAGTACAACGGTTGACAGTCACAGGCCTACAGATTATGTTCCAAATTATCAGTATTGCACAACACCAGGCTCCACATCTTCTAACTACACAGTACACATCTCAAACATGCATGATCTACCAATAGAGGTAACAGTGGTCTACAGATATGCCATGTTACCTGCATGCTCTGTGCCAACTCACTGGGTGGCTCTGGCCTCCATGATGATACATGTTTGTTGTTGTTGTTGTTGGCTAGGAGCCACCAGGTTGAGGAGCAGCTCCTCCACTCTGGTGAGCGGGGGTGGCAAGCTGTTGTCTACAGACATCAGACACATGCTGCCGGACATGTCTAAGTAAATCACTGCAGTGATGGCGTACCTACTCATATGTCCGGTTATGCATGCCTATGTCATTCACCCAACGGAAAACATCTTGCCACAGTGCAATCCGCTCCTGCTGGTCCGGGCTGGTTCTTGAGAACAGCAGGGCGTAGTGCTGAACCAAGCTGGTTGTGATCTGCTCATCCTCAGCTGGGCTGTATGTCGGATTGCGATGGTGAGCCATGACCCTGGAAGACAATGAAACAATATGTGTGAGCAAGTCATGTGGCACACTTAACATTCTAAAGTACAGATATCACTGAACTGCCATATATA
The DNA here is from genome assembly GCF_019279795.1 of Protopterus annectens. Classification (NCBI taxonomy): domain Eukaryota; kingdom Metazoa; phylum Chordata; order Ceratodontiformes; family Protopteridae; genus Protopterus; species Protopterus annectens. The sequence goes on along the minus strand of NC_056737.1, from coordinate 856,540,826 downwards.
GCAACCTATTGGCTGTCAGAGGATACACACTTTCAATACCACATATCAGTGCTCATACCACAACTGCCTGACAGTGCCTGGCATGCTTTATATATCAAACCATGTTCTGCACAGCAACAAAGAGAAACCAGTACGTAAGACTATACAACAGTACATGTCACACTGTATGCGACACAATGCACCAACTAACCACAGGAGGTATATATCAAGCTAATGCATAATGAAATATGTCATCCATTGCAATGATTGTAAAGTCCAGTTACAGTATTATGGGTATACCACACTAGTTGCTGGTGGCAAACCCCTGCCAAGCATATGTTCACATTCGTTAGTATAGGTGGCATACTGCTGTACTAGACTATACATGTTGCTAGATACGCATTTATATCCTGTAACACACATATGACCAAGGGCATGTTACAGGCATACCCACACACACATCACACATACATACAAGACACAAAGGTATGACAACCAAGATGAGCTTTACCTGTGTACCATACAGTACTGTGTGTCAGTACTTACAAAACATTATGCCTGAGATATGTAATCTGTGAAGACTACAGGGAACACACATAACAGTGTTTCCAAGCAATGTGGACATACACCATACTGTGCTGTTTAGGTAAACAGCTTCAGATAGTACTACAGTTCATATGGGATTTGGATTCACCAGCAATACCAATCAATAAGCATACATGTACTGCTTTAGCCTACAATGGCACAACCCAGTCCACACCAAGGGACTAAGTCAGACCATATGCCATACTGCTTTTTCTGCCTAGCAATAGCATACACATCTTTTGCTGGGATCAAAGCTAGGACACAAAATAGCATGACGGAAACAGTTTCCCACTAAGCTATCACACATTGACAGAACCTCGACACATTCACCAACACTTTCACCATCACACTCAGTGAACCTCACATAGCAATTATTGCAACAAGTACATGTGGGTGTGTATCGGTTCATAGGTAGGTAATAGGCTATTGGCCCTACTGCCTGTATAAGCCTAGCCATACGCTACTCTGACCTTTGACACACATGTAATCTAATTTCACGTGCCCCTGTCCAGCAGAGCCACAGAGGTGATTCCTGGTGTGCATTTCCTATCTCCCATCCAATCATCAGGATTATTCATGATGACTGCTAATGAGGAGCTTGATTTGCTATTGATAGGTGGTTTGTTCCAGAGTCTGGGATGTCTCTGAGATAAGAATCTATCCCTCCAGCATGTTCTGTCTATTGAGGTGACAAGGTTTAGGTCTCTAGAGCGTGTAGCTGGTAGGGATTGTGATCTGTTTACATGGAGCATGTCCAACAGCTCTGGGTTTAACATAGCTTTGTATGTTAGGCAGAGTTCACCTCTGGGTAGGCGGTATGCAACACAGTCTAGCTGTGGTTTTGTGAGACGGTCTGCATAGGGCATCTGTTTGAGGCTGGTATTACTCTTTGTGAGGTATGTCTGTGGCCTTTCCAGTTGCTGTAGATATCTTGTGAGGTACATACCACATGGGGCATTGTACTCTATAATGGGTTTTATGTATGATGAGTAGAGGGGAACACTGACCTATATTTCCCTGGATGATACACCCTTTGTGAGGAGGTGTGCAACGTAGACAGATTACATGACTAGTGTGGCACTGTGATTATCAAAGGGGAGACTACTGCCCATCTGTGTCCCATGGTCTCTTATCACACTTTTGGTACAAAGTAGACTACCACCTATGTGGTAGTTCATGGGTACGGAGGTTTTGCCAGAAGGGATGCCAATGCAGTTTCAACACTGAGCTTGAGTCCATGGCTTTGTCACCAGGCATCTGTCGCAGTAAATATGAACCTCTCTCTCTGTATATGTGTGTGTATATATATATATATATATATATATATATATATATATATATATATATATATATATATATATATATATATATATATATATATATATATATATATACATATGTATGTATATATACACATACATATTAACATCTATTGGTGTACATATAGATATACATATAGGCACATATACAGTCCACCTTCCATGGTGGGAATATCAATTATGCGAAGATTGTGAGGTATACAGTTATGTAATAATATTGCACAGTGTTGTGCAGAATGCATTGAAGGTGTTCTCAGCCCATGTAGCTTTAGCAGGCCTCACTGGCTGCAACACTGCAAACCTGACAAATCATACCCAGAGCGTTTAACCACCACATGTCATATACCAGCACTGTATGCTGTCTTGTTTGCCGCACACTACAACCTACGTAGAAATATGCACATAACAACCTTCACCAACATATATATATATATATATATATATATATATATATATATATATATATATATATATATATGTCCACCCTTCACAAGCAGTTGCAGTACATCCCTTGCTCTATGCACATGTACAGATGCTAATATATCTGACACAGACTGATCTCTCCGTATGCATACACACACATGGTCCACACTGTTGTAAGTCCGTGGACCTCATGGCTGACCTGTTGGGCCTTGCTGCAACATGAACAGGTGTCACATGTGAGCACACAGTAATATTAGAGGGTGTATATATAGCTGCAAATGCTAGATTAGCATACTAGCCTGGTACAGCTGTTGCCAATGCTAAGCTACACGTTAATATGACTATCATGCATTTGTTACTCTGTTACATCCATGTTTATATAACTGTATGCACTACTCCCCCAAACAGACATTGTACACGCTACTGTGCAGAACACAGATAACATGGATCAGATGTTTTACATTTAATGCTGAACTACATATGTCACAGTCATATCCCACTGCACACAGCTGCACACTGATTTCTCCATGGCAGTAGTTATGGAAGGCATCTGTGCATGGATACGTACTGCTGCCACATATGGATGATTCAAAGTATGTAGAGTACTCTTCAAAAACATCTACTACATGCCAGTAAATACATATCTGTTACATACCTTTCCTTTGTATGTGTTTGTATTTGTCAGTTCCATGTGTTTTGTATAATTTTTTTTAAATATATATATTTTTTTATTTTTTTTTTTGTTAATATATATTTTTTAATATCTTTTTTTCTGTTGCTGTTGCTCTTGTTGTAGCTGTTGGTGTCTGTCTGTCTGTCTCTCTCTCTCTTGCTCGGTCTCTCTCTCTCTCTCTCTCTCTCTCTCTCTCCGTAGTTGCAATGAAATGATTGCATGTGTGGACAGCAAGTACAGCCTGCTTTTATAGGTATCTGCACATGTGCATGTGATGGCCTCTGCACCAATTGGTGGCCACCATTTGGTAATTGCATGCAGCCTGCTGTGTGGTAATTGCAGTACTCACTGTCATAGCAACCCAGTGCTATAAATTGCTAGGTCAGGTAGGTGTAGCCCTTTCAGTTTTCCAAAGTGGGGCCCATGCTTGTTTGCTGTGGACACAGTTGTGTAAGTCAGAAGGTTGGTATACTTCTTATATCTGAAGCTAGGGGTGTAGCCAGTGATTTGAATGTTGTACTCAGACCTGAATGTTGCCACTTCCAGTACACAGTTGTCAGTGTAGAATTGTACTCACCCCTACAAATGCTAACACAAGATACATGGGAGTATGTAGTTTCTTTTTTACTTATACATTTAGCTGCCATAAATACGTAGTTATCGAGATTTATTAATTTGGCACATGAACTGTTTGTGAACTGCTATACTGTGAATATTAATGTACTCACTTCTGTACAGTTGGTGCATTTTTATTGTTGACATTAGCACAGGATGCTCATGAAAACTGGACAATTCCAGTATTGAGTATGCCTACCTTCATCCTTGCTGGACCTTGAACACACAGGTATTTTGTACATTTGGGTGGGGATTGTCCTACTATGATACTGTGTTGGGGTTGTAAAGTGCTGCTGTAACATTATTTACTGCTAGAATGTCTGGTTCTATTATCACAGTCATGTAATGCAATTCCACAACAACTGCTGGTAAAGTTACACAGAACAGGTTTTGTGTTATGGCATTCCTATCTTCCTTTTACATTCACTCATTCTGATGCATGATATATATTTCAACAACAACCTGCTGTATATCTACTGTGGCTTAGTGATACTTCATGTAGTCTAGTGTGTCCAAGGTCGGGGGTTCGAGACTGACAGTGGTGTTTTATTTTGCTGCTGAGCAGAACAAGGACCCTCACATGCAGGGTGACTAAGGCACTTTTAAGCAGTTGTAAGCGGGTTTGCGCAGTTTTGCACAAAGCTTAGCAATACTTAGCTAAGCGCACACAAGCGCACACTCGTGCAAACCCGCTAACTACTGCTTAAAAGTGCTTACTCCCGCTAACCCCCACGCTCATTTCTTTGAAAGAAAAGAAAATGGGGAGATAGGAAAGTGGTGAAAAAGGGGCACAAAGAGGGAAAGACAGTAGGGAAAACAGCTTGGGATGTGCAGGGTGGGTGTAGGGAAGATCCATAGCTGCCCATTTCTTTAACAGCAACAGCTGTGCATATGCTAGTAATTTGGAGGGAAATTTGAAACCTTCCACCTCTGAGAGAGGGGTGAGGACAACAAAGTATGTTGTACTGCCAATTAAATTTCAGTTTATATGTCCATCGGACATGTGTGCAAAATGGGCAGCTATGTATGGGGCGTAATTTTTTTTGGGTGCAGATTGCCCTTTTTTTTTTTTCAGGTGAGAGCGGAATGTGGGATAGGGGAAGTAGGTATATTTGGGGAGGTAGGTTGGGGAGGTAAACAGACAAGACAAACAAGATGCATACAGGGGTGGAATATGACACATGTGGTGGGTGAACAACATTGACGGGGAAGGATGTTTGGAAATCGCAAGCCCATGAGCCCACAGATGGCAACAGTGGAACTGAGATCCCCACCCATGGGCAGTCACCACTGTACCTTCACAGCCCAGAGGGTGGCTGTGCTGGGGGCTGTGTAGGAGGAGCAGGCTCATCCATGAGTCGCGCCACATGTGCCTCAAGCTGGCGTAGAGGATCAGCGACTGAACACTCGATCTCCCTACGCACCACAGCCCGGACCGTTTGGAGGGTGATAGGTGGCCCTCCTCCATCCACGCTTGCAGGGGGGGACGAGCCCCATCCCCTGCAGTGCTTCCACCCAAAGGTAGCACATGGCCAATGGAGGAGGAGGTCCCAGGCTGGGCACCAGATCTACTGGTGCCAGGTGCCATCGCCAGCTGAGGTGGGACAGGTGGGTCCTCTGGGACCGGCCTTCCCATACGTTCTATGTTTAGGAGGATTTAATGACAATATGGGTTGGTAACAGCCAACAGCATTCCAAATTAGTTGTAACAGCATGCAGTAATATTCCCATTAACCCCATACACCAGAGTTCCAACAGTTGAACAGCAAGCATAACACATGCATATATAGAACAACAGTGGACATTCCAACAGCATGCAGGATTGATTGGTGGCAACAGGCCACCAAGATTGTGGTATTTGAACAGGGCACATGCATCAAAGTAAATGCAGATATTTATAACCCAATAGGGCATATGTCCCAACAAATGTTTTGAGATTAGACATACCCATTGAGGTGTGGAAATGTATTATTTATGCACATTCAGTAGAGTGTAAAAAGATACCTCCATGAACAACTTATATGTACTTATAGTTTACACTGCATTCCTATTGACTGCAGGTATATATACCCTACATGTCTTATTACACTAGGCAATGTCAGTTAAATTGTGAAATGGGTTTTGCTAGTTCCTTATATACCTGACCTGTATCTAACATACAAACTGTCCAGGATGCAGATGCTACTGCTACGTATTTATATATTTTATTTATATTTATGTATCTACATATCTGGATGTGTTCAGGTGACATTATCAGTTATATTTTAACAGCCCCCTGCATTTCTAGTAGCACACTGACATTTCTGGGAAGCACAATAACAAGCTACTCATGTGCCAGATTTACCTATACATGCCAGCCATGAACCAACAGTTGAGGACTGTATATATGCTTAACAACTACTGGCACTCCCTTCATCCACTTTCTATGGGCCTACCCAAGTGTGGGTTGACAATACTTAATACAACAGTACTATTTCTATAATGCAAGAGTAGAACAACATTTCGAAGAAAGTGACAGGGACACACTCCAGGAATTATACCTTTATTAATTACATTACACACTTTTCTAGAGGTTCTCTCATTTATTTGATATATCAGTGCATGCAGAAGACTCATTCAAGACATATTATACCTTTATTAATGGGTTACAACACTCTTTTTCAGGCTCTCTCATGTATTTTATATAACAGTACATGTAGAGATGTTATTCAAGACTTATTATACCTTTATTATTTGGCTACAACACTTTTTTTCAGGCTATCTCACTTATTTTATATAACAATACATGCAGAATAATTACTAACCTGCCTGGTGGTGCAGCCTTAGCAGCTTATCTGCATAGGCTTGCTGATTCGCAGCATGGACACCTGCAGCTGTGAAGTAAATGAAGTGATATTGAGACATACTTATCCATAATATAGACTATGATAGCAATTCTTACATAATTCATTCCATGGCTACCTACTCAGTAGTGGGGCATTTCCCATCCCACATGCCTCCTGTATCCACTGGTTCACTTGGTCCTCCTTGCATCTCTTCAAGTATGAGTAGTGGTGTCTGACCTGCTCACCAGTCCGAGGGACGCCTGTGGCACTGGTGAGATCATGTGCAAGACAGTTCCAGGCTTCCGCTTTATATTCAGTGCCCTGGAACTGGCCCTGCAGGAGTCTGGCATCATGATTATGGACAAGGAGCCAAACCATCACTTTTGACTCCTCAATGCCCCACCGTTGTGCTCAGAAGCGAGAGCCCTCTCCAACACCAGCCATGCTGCCTGCAGATGGGAGCTACAACCAGTTATGGCAAGTATTCCCACCTATGGAGCTTAAATATGCCTCATTTCCTGCACTTATTTGTGATTGGCCGATTTTGAAAATTCTCAGCTGAAAGCACACCTGCTTAGCACTGGGTAAATTTTCATTAATATGTATATGTGTGTTGACAGTGCATGAATATCAAAAGCTGTCATGGCTTATTGGTTCAATACCGTGATTATGGTGCACAGTATCCCGGGTTCGAGGCCTGTCATTGTTTTTTATTTTACTACTGGCCAGACCGGCTAGGGGGTGTGGCTGTGTTTAGCCGACTTTGCTCAACTTTGCCCAACATTGCTCTACGTTGCTCGATGTTGCTCAACGTTGCTTGACGTTGCCCAGTGTTGCCCGACGTTGCCCAACATTGCACTAGTTAGCACGGTGCACAGCTACGTGCAAACATGTTTTGTTTGCGCTAGTTGGCATGATGCGCAGCTTCGTGCAAAGCCATTGCGCTAGTTAAAGCAGTACTAAGCTATGAGCATTTATACTTAAATGTGCTTAATACTGGTAAACTTTGCTTAGCAGTGCTTCACATTGCTTAAGATATGTTACTTATGCATTCATCAGTATGCATAACCAATTCACCTTCTTATATATATATAAAATATCATTCACTACTACATAGGACATTTCAATGCTTTTTACTAAAATTTAAAAGATAAATGTCAGGAATTATTTTTTTATACCGGTTTCCTACAGAAAATAGAAAGGGGAGTGGTGGGACTCGAACCGGGAATGCCTCCCCTTTGTGCAAAGGCTCTACCACTATGCTATTGCTGTTTGGCTTAATTTGCATATAAGTTTCTTATTATCCTCTTCGATCTCTAAACTGCTAACTGTAGCTAAGCAATGGGCAAACACGCACAAACACGTGCAAATACGGGCAGCTATATCGGGAATAATAAAAAAAAAGGAAAGTTTTACATTTTAGAATTGTACAGGGATTTAGAATGTGGGGGAGTGTAGTGTTGGGTATGTACACATTTGAGCAGACTCGCTCATTTCAGTTGACATTTGCAGATTGAGGGACTTGCAGGGGCGTGGATTTTTGGACTGCTCGGCAGTCTGACACACCCCCTGCACTCGTGCACTCTCCGTGTTAGCCTTAGAGTTGAGTCAGCATGCCCTCATGAATATGCATGGCATGCTGACGTCATCCTCTTAGGCTGCAGTTTCCGAGTAAGACTTATTTAATCTTACACAGAGGATTAGTGAATCCCGGCCACTGTTTTATGGGATTCTATTAAAAATCACATAAGTGATAAAATGAGGTCTTGGTACCACAGAAAATGTAGATCTTGAGATCTAGAATTAGCAGAAATTATGAAAAAAAACCTCCAGGAAGATAAAACAAAACTAGTGTGTGTGTGTGTGTGTGTGTGTGTGTGTGTGTGTGTGTGTGTGTGTGTGTGTGTGTGTGTGTGTGTGTGTGTGAAGTAGCTTGGTGAAAATTACCAAAATTTCTTATCTTACAAAACAAAGAAATCCTTAGAAAAAAATAAAAATGATATCAAAAGGCTTGCATAAATTAGATACCAGGAGTAAAATTGTTACTAAGAAAAAACTCATGTAAAGCAATTACATACCCATCCTCGGTGAAGAAAGTACTGCTTTAGAAGAATTCATGAAACTATTTTGTGACTACAATAACATGTCAGATAATACAAATAATGATTCTTTTAATTAATCCCTTAGATGCAATTACTTCAAGAACAATATTTAAATGGCAACAAATACTTAAAATAAAGTGATAGTAAATCGGGAATATTAAAATATCAAAAAAAAATTAAATTAGGGAAAGCACCAATTCGGGATAGTATCATTCCATAAATATATAAAAATTTCTCTTTAAATACTACTACTGAATCTAGCTTTGTTTGTATAACTTGAGCACTAATCCAGGCATTCTTTAAAGTATTCAGTTGTATTTATTACTGCTGGTAGTAACTTGATTAAAGTGTAGCTATCATTTCTAAGTCTTTTGGATTAAGCACTTGGGCTTCAGACCAGTTGTTTTACATTAGGAAGGTTTGTGGCCTGCACTGTGGTGACAGGACAGGTAGCTTACATCCTTCTAAGTTGGGAACTGCTGATTGAGAGCTCAGTGTCTGTTATTCTAAAAGTGTATTAGTTCTGGTTTAAGCACTTGGGCTTCAGGCCAGTTATTTTACGTTAAGAAGGATTGCGGTCTGCACTCTTGTGGGATGAGAGGCTGGACTCTGCCCTTCTGAGCAGGGAATTTCTGGTTAGAGGCTTATAGTGCCTGCATATTCTAACTGTTTCTTACTGAAATTGGTACACCTTGTTTGCTGTAGCATAGACTAGATCCAGGCCTGCTGAATCTAGCTTTATTTGTATGCTTGTTGTTTGTTTATTTCCCTGAAATGCTAATTCCACCTAAAACGCGGCCTTTAGCAATTCTATGGATCCCTAGTGATATCTGCATTGCTTACTGTACTTATTTCCTTGTTTCACTTGAAAGAAAGTTACTGTTTGTCGTTTTTGCATTTAAGTTACCTGTAGCACATTGCATTTAAGTTACCTGGCACTTGCTCACTAAAGCAATTATATAAGTCAGCTCTAAAAAATTAAAAGCACTACACACTCACAAACTCCCCTTGAGTACCTTGTTCCCCATTGGCCCTTTTTTCAATTATAAAGGAATTCCCAATACTATTCTAGCATGTCCAAAGGTCAGTTGTCAATCTCCTCTCCGGTCCAGCTGGTGAATCTGGGAATCTTGAGGCAATGTTACAACTGCCTCATGTATACAGACAACCTTCTCCTCCTCCCAACAAATTCCAACACATGTGAGAGATGCAACCATATAGCCAAACTGGAGGCTAAGCTCTCTCAACTCAGTACTGGCGTAACCAGTCAGGAGGAGAAGGAAACCACACTCACTACAATTCCAGTCTCACATAGACCTACCACGACAACAAACCAAACACATAAACACACAAAAACATACTCGGAGGCTCTAAATAAAAATCTACCTAAGCAGCAGAGACCTCCAAAGCAGACACCCAAGCAACTGCTACCCCAAAACAAAACACGTGCAACACATAGCTCACAAAGCCAGTGTGCGAACAGTCACAGCCCTTAAGGCTAAACAACACACCTGATACACTTGTAATAGGTGACTCTATTGTCAGGCACACTGACGTCTCGCTCACCAGGCTGAACAAGGAGAAGGTCACGGTGAGCTGCCTGTCGGGCTAGGATCCGCCACATAACACAAGCACTCAGGTCACTCCAAGGCAAGTACAAATATGACTCAGTCATTGTCTATGCTGGTGTGAATGACCTGAGACGTACCTCCCTGGACTACATGAAAAGAGACATAGAGGAGCTCTCTGAGCATGAAGCCCAGGCCGGTATGACCCTGACCTTGAGTAGCATCTTACCCTCACCAAGAATGATACCACAATATGAAGACAAGATGATCAATTTCAACAATTGGCTTAAGTGTTGGTGTCATTCAAAGGGGATCCAATGCCTGTCAGCCTGGGATGACATGCTCGACAAGCCACGATGCTTCGCTAGGGATGGCTTGCACCTGTCACCCCTGGGCTTTCGGATATTGGCAAAGGCTCTTGCTACCCCCATATTGCCTTTTTTAAGCAAGGCTCAAAAGACAAACCCACCTCCATAGGTATCACAAGGGATAAGAAACTAAGAGTAATGCTACTCAACGCCAAAAGTCTAAACCTCAAGATGCACTTGAAACTCTCCTTAGCATGGAGAACATCGATATCTGTGCAGTAACAGAAACCTGGTTCAAGGCTCGAGAGCACCCCAGCACTACCAGGTTATACCTCATACCATGCTTTTCGCCCCAAAACTTGGACCGAACCACAAAAGGAGGGAGTATCAATATTCACAAAGATACCCACATCTCCAGGTTGGTGGCACAGCACGAAGCATCAGAGACTATCCATGTGCAACTAACTGTGGGTAAAACTGCCTTCCAGTTTATAGCCTGCTACAGACCACCCTCCCAAACACAGGAACCCCACTTGGCCTTCCTGAGAATACTAGAAAATATGAAGGTCTCTCCAAACACCATTATATTGGGTGACTTCAACTACCCAAACATAGACTGGGAGCATTACTCTAGCTCCAACACCCTAGCCCAAAGGTTCCTAGAATTTATAAACTCAAATGCTATGGAACAACTTGTTACCACTCCCACAAGAGGGAAAACATACTGGACCTGATCATCACCAACATGGGGACACTATGCTCCAGACCAGAAGTGTATCCCTCACTGGTAAGATCAGACCATAAACTAATCTCACTGGATATTCACATCCTGACCCCACCCCTGCCCAGAAAACCACAGTGAAAACTTCTCTAAAGCAAATTTCACACCTCAAAACCGAGGCAAAATCCTTCAAAGCCCGGGCCTGTGGAAAATCTGCCCAGACCACAGAATCCTTTATAAACACATTCTATGAACACCTTCAGGAATGCATGGATCATGCAATCCCAAATAAAACCAAGAACCAATCCTCCAAAGGCAGGCGTCCTGTCTGGTGGACCCCAGCCATAAACAAACTATACAATAGAAGGAGGAAGCTACTACATGATAGAGCAAAATCCCAAAAAGGGAAGGCATCTCTGATCAGTATTAGCAAAAAACTACAGGCACTCATAAAATCGTCTAAGGCCAGCTTCGAGAGAAAAATTGCACAGGACACTAAGGATAATCACAAGGCTTTCTTTAGTTATGTTAGGAACCTGGGTGGGAATTCCCAGATATGCTCAGAATTAGTCCAAAATGACAAAAATACACCGAGCCCACAGACATTGCCAACATCCTAGCTGACAGGTTCAGTGTAAACTTCTCCCGCCTCGCCCCAGCGAAAGGGCAAATACCTATCCCAACAGAGTGCTGCCCCTGACATCTCAGATGCTCAGGTAAGAGCCGCCCTCTCCAAAGCAAAAACACAGCATCAATGGGACCAGATGGTGTCCCGGCTGCGTCCTACATGAACTCCAAGAAGAGCTAAACCCAAACATAAAACTACTGTTCAATCTTAGCCTTACTACAGGATATGTACCCAAAGAGTGGCATACAGCAACAGTGGTCCCTCTCCACAAAGGTGGTGCCTCAACGGATCCTGGAAACTATCACCCCATAAGCCTGACTAGCTTGGTCTGCAAAGCTATGGAAAGGATCATCATGGACCTCATAAATAAAGATATTGGGGACCTACAGACACTGGATCCTACCCAGTTTGGCTTTGTTAAGGGCAGATCCTGCCTCTTAAACCTGGTCGATTTCTTTGAAACAGTCACCAAGGCCATTGACGAGGGAAGGTGGTCCACACAGCCTACCTGGACCTCGCAAAGCCTTCGATACAATACCCCACTCAGGCATTATAGATAAGCTCACCAGCTTAAATATAAACCCCTATGTCACTAGATGGGTTGCAAACTGACTCAAGGACAGAACCCACATGGTTAGAATTGCTGGAGCCATGTCAGACTCCAAACCAGTTACAAGTGGCATCCCACAAGGCTCAGTCCTGGGACCTCTCTTGTTCGGTATATATTTCTCGGCAGTACAGACCAACACGGAAGGACTGTGGCTGACCAGGTTCACAGATGACTGCAAACTGGGCGCCATAATCAACTCTCCAGCTGACACAAGCATCCTCCAAAAGGGCCTCATAGAAACAGACAACTGGTGCCAGAGCCATGGCCTCAAGCTAAACGCCAAAAAGGGTATAGTCATCCCCTTTGGCAAAAACAAAGTGCCCACAAATTACCACATAGGTGGACCCAAGTTGATAGCAATCTCTCATTTGACAGCCACGTGGCCAAAGTGGTTAGAAAAACATTTTATATAGCCCACCTAATCATGAAGGGATTCACATCTAGATCAGGGGAGGTCATCGTACCTCTTTACTCATCCCTCATCAGGCCCATAATTGAGTACAATGCCCCTTTTGGGATGTACCTTACCAGACACCTGCAGCAACTGGAAAGACCCCAAAAGTACCTCACCAAGAGGATCAAAGGGCTCAAACAGATGCCATATGCTGCCCAGTTAAAGAAACTCCAGCTCTACTCAGTAGCATACCGCCTGCTCAGAGGCGATCTGTGCCTGATGTATAAAGCCATGTCCAACCCGGAATTAATGGACATGCTGCACCTCAGAAAATCCAAATCCCATCGAGCTACTTGAGAGACTTGAACCTCAGCACTGAAATAAATAGGACATGCTGGAGGGACAGATTCATAACCCAGAGGCTCCCTTCACTCTGGAATAAAATCCCAGTCCAGGTTAGGCAGAGTCCCACATTGACTCTCTTCAAGAGGAATCTTGATGAGTGGATGGGAGATCGTAGGTTTACCCCAGCTATCACTTCGGTGTCACTGTTAGACAGAGGCACAGTATACTAACCTCAAAAAAAAGGCATAGCAAAATTAATTTAAAATGGGTGGTGAAAGCCAAACACACTCTGGCTAGGCTTATAAATGCCCTAGGGCAGATAGCCTAGTATGAACCTATGAACCTATGAACCTATATAATTAACTTATAAAGCATTTCTTTTAATTCAAACCTCTAAGCAAGTTCACCCATCCTGGAAAAACTCTTTAATTTCCTCTATTTGAAACAAGGCAAAGAGAAAATCCCATCATACATACCTATTCTCTACTGAATATAGATTATAAAATTGTCACATCAGTTTTAGCAAATATGTTAAACAAAGCAATGGAAATATTAATTAATAAGGATCAAACTAAATGTATAATTAAAAGACTAACATATGACAATACAAGATAAATAATTACATAATTTAAACAAGAGGGATCTTGCAAAAATAGCATTCATTTAGAAAAAATATTTGATACAGTTACCTGAAATTTTCTATTTAACACTTTTAAGATAGCCTGGAACATTGCATATAATTAAAGGTTTATACATTGATTCCAAATCATGTGTAAAAATAGGCCACAGGAGTCAATAAATTCTGTGTTGGCTCTGCACGAAGCCTACATTGAGTTTAAATGTTTACACAGTTGTGCACGGCAAGTAGTAGGGACATATGACATCCCAATTATTTGCCAGAAAACCAAAATGTTAAAAATATGAGACAAAAAGTGGACATTCTGCACAAATCAGGACAGTTGAGTGGTATGAACTCAAATGTATGTAATATTGACTCACATCAGTCCTGAGATCATCCCAGTGATATGGCAGAAGGCACAAATTTGATAAGGAATGCATCTGGACATCCTAGGAACATATGGACATTTGAGAGGTATGAATATGAAGAATATGGTCCAAACACAGTACAGGACAGCGTACCTACAATGCAGAGTTTTGTGATAACCCATTCATTGTATTGTGTGCTGAAGCTGTGTAAATGATCTGTAGCGGGACATGGAGTGCCATGTAAAATGAACACTCAAGAGAAGTGTGTGTATTGAATAGGGACACACACATGAATTGTAGGAATGAACACAAGGAAAAAGGACAGGTGAAACTACCTAATGTACAGTAGAGGAGCCTTTGTCAATGGAAGATGGTTGTAGCAGCAACACCAATCACATATCTATATGGTACAGTAGGACTGTACAGTGAAAATGTGTTTTATAGGACTGTCACATAAGGTGACATAACAATGGTGAGGATGTCTGTGTGAGATAAGCATTCTGACATGAATAATGCAGAGGGCATTTATCAGGAATCTGACATTCAGTTTTGGTAGGGTGCATATTGTGAAGCTGTTGTGAGCTGATATGCCTGAATATGAGTGCACTCTCAGCAGAGGTCTCCACCAAGTGGGCACATGTAAAGGCTCATGGAAAACATTACAAGAACCAGCCACAATCATGGACAATATCAGAATAATACTACCAGTAATCTCATGCCTCTAACATAACATATGTGATTTTACAGTGATAAGAGATGAGTCTGCATATACACACTTGAACATCTATTTTGATGCATCGACACTCGCACTGTAACATCTGCTGGAGCTGTTAGGAGGGACACTGCTGTACCTGTATGTGACAGCATGGGCAATGCAGGCTAGTTGCCTTGTGAGTATGGCATATGTATGTATATAGATATATATATATATATATATATATATATATATATATATATATATATATATATATATATGGTACAATCCACATTGTCATAAACGATATACATGTCATTAATGTTGTCAAATACTTATGTATGTAATGTTTGCATAAGCAGAACAGGTAGCACGCATGCATCTGATGTAACAGCTTGATTGGTGTTTGTTACCATCAGACAGTCATGTATATTTCACAGAAAGAATATCTAGGTATGGCCAATAAGCTGACAGCCCACTGTGACAAAGATGGTATAATTTCATTACACATCACTGGGAAGATGTGTCGGGAGGTGCATGAAGAAGGATGCATTGTACACAGTTATTAGTGTGATGAAGGCTGAGAACCATGAAGGTATTATGGCCTCTGATGTGGATGTCTTTCACTTACCCAATACTTGTGTTACATTCAAGGGTGTACTCAGCACTGTGACCACATGCTGGTGGAAGTACCACTTACCATCTACCCCAGCACATGGGTCACATACCTATTGGTCTGATTATAGGGTGTGATATCCACATTATACTCGGGTGGTGTGTTTGTTACCTGAATAAATAAATCCCCCCATATGTCTTGCAATGCACATGTTGTCATGCCGGTGGCAGCAGTGTTTGTTATGTATTGCTAGTATCTGTATTATACTAATATCACAGCTGGAGTCAATGATTGCCCACATTCTATAGTCCTTCAAGCAGGTGTGTGATTTGTGATGTCCATGACTCACTTAACTAATGGACAGGAAAGGGTCTAGCAGACAGCCTTGATGTATGGATCTGATCACTGGACCTGAGATATAGGTCACATCACACATTTCAACATAGCAAGATGCCATGTATGTGATACACCGGTCTACCCATTTGGTGATATAGCTGTTTATGGTCACATATGACAGTGTTGAGTCAATACCTCAGTGTGGGTTTGTGTCAAATGCCTTGACCTGGTCAAGTTCCACAAGATGATACTGTTGTCATCATGCATGCCCTCAATGACCTATTTGAGGACATCTGTCAGATTTAACAGACATTACGCACCATTAACAACTCACACAGGTCTGTTGCACAATTCCAAAATATGACTAGTGCACATGTAGAAGAGGTCCATTATCACATGTTGGTCCAACACAGTCGAGGAGAGTCAGGATGTCTCTATGCATGCATGAATGCATCGGGTGCTTTCCCCTCTACTTAGATGGATGCATGTTGATCTACACCCACGTATGGGAATATAGCCCATGTGGAGGGTGTGTTGAAATGTGTATTCTTAGAAGTGCGTATTCCACCATATCAGGAAAGTGTATGCACTGAGTCATGCCATAGGTGATCCGTGATGTCAAAGGCCATTACTTCCATTTGATAGGCCTGGATGAAGGTATGACAGTGCATACTGTGTATCATGATCTGGCCTATGGGTTTGACACAATCCCCCTGCACGTATCATTGAGAAACCCTCCAGATGGGGATTAACCCTTATGTCAGTAGATGGATAACCAATTGGATCACCAGCAAAACACACACTTTGAAAGTTGCTGAATCAGCCTGTACAGTAGAGCTGTCACCACTGGCAAACCACATGGAGCTGTGTTTGGCCCTTCACTGTTTGGACTCGATTTCTTGGCAGTTCAGGCTAAAGTATATGGACATTGCCTTACCATGTTTACTGATTTTTGCATATTGGGTACAATCTTTGATTCCACTAATGATGATAACATAGTACAGGAGGAGCTAACACAGACAAATGAATGGGGACAAAGGCACATGATCTGCAACTAAATGCAGAAATGTCTTTTTTATGCTGTCCATCTGAAAAGTGGAATTCCATGTTAATCACAGCATTGACAAAAGGCCTGTTATGCTGATACCCAGTGATGCCAGCACTGGGAACACATGTAGATAGCAGTCTGAACTTTGACCACCAAGTGTCCACATTGGTATTGAAAGCCTACATTGTGCACATCATACATGGGTTTATATCATAACATTGAAGCCTCAAAACTTTGAACGTTATTACATCAAATCTGAAACCTCGAACACTGACAATATCGAAGCCACGGAACATCAAATTCTTTCCCAGGGCAAGAATCTGGTGAGCCGTTTCCATGGCTTCGCTATTTCCTCCACTGTGGTGTGATCTCGGAGTTGGTATATTTAAATAGGGGGGTGTGGGGGCACAGTCCTCCATGTCAAGGGTGTAGGGGGGGTAAAGCCCCCCATGTTATAAATAGTTTTTGGTGTGCTAGTGTTGTGCGTGTGTTTCTCGGAACAGAGAATTTTTTTTCCTGGGAAAAAATGCGCTGTTCTGAGCTTTTAATGTTATCACATTTCGAACTTCCAAGTTCGAGCTTATGGTGTTCAATATTTTGGAAGTTTGATTATGTGATATTAACCCTCATACATCATGCCATCATATGCAGATCCTAGGACTGTATGGCAGCACTGTAGTCAAAACACATCAGAGCAGTTATAGAACATGATGCTCTCTTTTGCATGTACCTCACCAGACACATGCAGCAGCTGAAGAGGCCACAGGGGGAACTCATCAAGAAAATACAGGGCCTACAAACCATGCCATGATGTATGCGGATAGAGCTAAAGCCATGTCACTGTAATCTGTCTGTCTGTTACAGGATGAGGTGATGTTTGCCTGGCCTCTAGGCCAGAGTCTGACCCTGTCCTAGTCAGAGTACAGCATATCCAAAAATCTGATATAGCTGATGACATCAGCAGTGTCTGTTGAGGAGAAAATAACAGTGTCCCACATGCTGGTGTTAAACGTTCTCTAAAAAGCTCGCACACATGCACACACACACACACACACACACACACACACACACACACACACACACACACACACACACCCTGTTGACTGCAGGGAGAATAGACCCCCTACCCATGTAAGTACATAGACTATAGAACTCAGTGCTTTATGCAAGTGCAATGCCACAAGTCTGACTTAGAGTGTGTTAGACAACACTTTATAGCACTGATGATATCAGCAGTGTCTGTTGAGGAGAAGATAAAAGTGCCCCACATACTGGTGTAAAATGCTCTCTGTAATGTCAAACAAGAGCTCACACACACATACACATACACACACACACACACATACACACACACACACACACACACACACACACACACACACACACACACACACACACACACACACACACACACACACACACACACACACACACACACACACACACACTTGGCTGCATTGAGAATAGTATCCCTACCTATATAAGTACACAGACTACAGAACACAGTACTTTATGCAAGCACCATGACACAAGTTTGATTTATATAAGACTGCAGGTCAACTTATAGTAGATGACATCAGCAGGCCATGTGTGAGACTAAAGGTTGGGAGGCCTGCATTAAATAGATGTGTAGGCATGTGCAAGTATCAAAATACTGTCAATCCAGAGCATTTAAGCAGTAACTGTAGGACAGACACTTCTACTCTTCTGTCTAGACACACACACACACACACACACACACACACACACACACACACACACACACACACACACACACACACACACACACACCTAGTTGCCTGCAGTGAGAACAGAACCCCTGCCTATCTAAATACACAGAGTACAGAACACAGTACTTTATGCAAGCACCACAGCACAAGTATCACTTTTATAAGAGTGTAGGTGAACTTATAGTGGATGAGATCAGCAGGCCATGGGAGACAAAATGTTGGCAGGCCTGCATAGGCTCACAGCTTCATATGTTATTAGGAGGCTACTAGCCTAATGGCCTAAGGTGTTTAGATGTCTAGATGTGCAAAAAACACAAGAACCATATTGAGCATAGCTGGATGGCCATTGTTAGCACAGGTATTTTGTGAGCAACACCAACCAACCCTGTTCATAGACACCACCCCAGAGGTGACTTTACAGTCACCCAACCAGTAGTCAAGGTTGTGCTTGAACAATGCCATTGAGCAGCACTGCTTTGCATGCAGTGGGCGCCTACTACAGGGGATTGTGAGTCATTGGGGGATATATCTGTCTCCCCAGCATGTTCTGTTTATGTCACAGGCTAGGTTGAGAACCCTGGGCCAAGCTATTCTTGTCCATTTGATTTGCAGATTTCAGCATGTGCAGTAGAGCAGGGTCTGAGACTGCTCTGTAAGGCAGGCATAGGTCACCTCTCAGCAGCCTGCATGATACTGAGTACAGTGACAGGTATTTCAGTCTTTCCATGTGTGTCATGTTTGGAGGCCCTTGAGTCTCCCAGGTACAACCCTGTGTTTTCACTAATTGCTGCATGTGTCTGGTGAGGTACAGACCAAAGGGAGCATTATACTCAATTAGTGGTCTGATAGGGGTAGAGTACAGCAGAGATATGACCAGCCTGGTCTTGGATGTGATGTCCATATCCATGATGTGTACAATGCAGAATGTGCATGTCACCACTATGGACACATAGTGATGAAAGTGTAGATTGCTATCAACAAGTTCCCAAGTCTCACAACACTGTGTTTGAGCTTAGAATGGTGCTACTTATACCATAATTAACAGGGGTACTTCACTTCCAAAGGAGACAATAAGGCATTGTATGCTTTAAGCTTCAGTCTGTGAGTTTGACACCAATCATTTGTGTGTGGCAGCTCCTTCCATAATATGTTACCATCATTGGGGGACTCTGTATTAGTGCATCCAGTTACCAGTCATCTACAAACTTGGTAAACCACAGGCCATCAACCATTAGCTGCATTTCAGGGAAGTAGTTTGCAAACAGTTGAGGGCCCAGCACAGATCCTTGTGGTATTTTAATGGTAAGTGGCTAGTGGTGCAGGTGCAGTCTCCAACTTTGAGAGTGCTGGCTGGAGTGCTTGACATCTCCTTCTCATCCTCCTAGTACTTTGCAAAATTAGGGAGAACAGCCTCCCCAGCCAGTGTAGACATGCACCAACAGTGCGGCAGACATCCATATGCACCATCCCTGGAAACTCAGTGCAGATGACAAAATCACCACCTGTGTCACTGCTTCTGGAGAGTACCACTGGACCAGCCTCCAGGGCAGGACTACTTGAGGGGGCAGGTAGTGCAGGAGCAACAGAGGCAAGGCTGCCAGGTTGCCTGCAAGACATGCTGGAAAACAGTTCTGGAGCTGGTGGAAGGGGAGAGGTGGATCCTGTGGGACACCTACCCCACTGTGCTGTGAAGCATTTAGTGATGTGGTACAAATGGGTGACATTAACACATTTTGATGACACATAATAAAATTAAAAAAGAAAATAAAAAAATAAAATAAAATAAAAATTAGTTTGACAATAAAATAAAAGAACATAAAATAAAATATTCATAAAATAAAATACAAAATTACACAAAATATTTTTATAAATAATATGAAATAAAATAAAAATAAAATAAAAAAGAGATAAGGGTTGGGGTGAAAGAAAAAAGAGATAAGATTAGTACCTTCATATGTGACATACAATGCATAATACAATTATTTGACTCTATTATCTTAACTTTTACATTTAAGACAACCACTTCCTAACAGATGCACACTATACTACATATTGCAGCAAGAAATGTTTAACTTGTGGATATATTGAAAATATGCATGTTCCAATTATACAGATTACAGAGCATTTGTGTCACTGGTATAGAGGTTTTAATGTAATTTAAATATTATTGAAGAATTAACAGTATTGTATAGTTGGGAATTGTGGTATATGAACCCACAATCTCTGACTAAAGTCTAATATTGTAGTCTTGGTTTGTGCCACAGACTAATACATGCATACTTGCTTTTACAGTTGACATATGCATGCTCAAATTTGATAAAACTGTATGAAATACCAAAAAAGCTATCTTTAACTTTTATTGCTACAACAACAATACTCGTCTGCTGTATACGTACTACATACTTTGCTCATGAATGTCACTGAACCAAAGACAAACTGCAGAAACAGTGACTCACAAAAGAACCTGCTTAGGACAGAAAAAAAAATCTAATGTGCGCTTTCATCTTTTAGTAAAAAACTTCTTCAGATTAAGCAAACTTAAAACACAAAACCATTTAAATACATTTGCACCTTCTTCAAACAGACAATAAAATTTAAAAACAGGAATCATGTGAAAGCCAAGCTTCCTTCAAGGGACAATCCCCTTCAAAATGGAACATATCGTATACATGCTTCCCTCATCCTTGCCAATCTAGCGACATGGGTTCATAAATTGCATTCACAGTCACTGGCAACTGTGGAAAAAACAGAACAGAACAGAAGACCATTATGAATACCAGTCTTGCCTATATTCAGCTTTCTAAGTCTTACAAGTACTCTTTGTAGATGATACTTACACAGGTGTGGGACATCCTGTGTCTAAATTCATTGATCCAGTGGTCAAGTGTGTCCTTCTTCCTCCTCTGTAGCTCATTATAATTATGTCTATATTCCTCTCTAGTGTGTAGGATACCGGTGGCATTGGATATAGCCCGGGCTAATCTATTCTAAGTCTCTGACTTATACTGGGAGCCAGAATCGTACCCCTGCAGAAACCTGTCACTGTGGTTCTTAATAAGGAGTTCAATAAAAATCTTGGACACCTGGACACAATATCTTTTTGCCCTAAACCTGGTCCCTTCCCCACAAATGTCTACCACGTCTGCCACACATCTAGAGCAATGGAGACTGATGTGTTCCTGCCAATTCCAATTATCACACTTACTAGGAGTACACACACTGTTTGAAACTGTTGTGTTCCATATACCTTCATGCAAATGTGGCGCTCACAGTGCGCACCCCAAGCACCATGTTCGCGCAATGGTAAGCTGTGCGCAACAGTGCCAAGCAGTGATGCACTACATAATTGCAGTTGCAATTTCAAGGTTATTAGATGTACAGGCAGTTGTGTATGTGTGTTAGGCAAATGTGAAGGTCATGCCAGACCAGATACCAGAATTATACTTACAGGAATATAGTACACAGTATACCCACAGTCATATATCTAATAATAAATGTGAAACTACATGGATAAATAAATAAATAACTGACACAATATTAGTGTTTCAGCCCTCACAGATATAATTAATATCAGTTCCACTATGTCAAGTGTTATCAGGTAGAGTGACTACAATGGGAAGTAGAACAACAGTAAAAGTGTATGGAATATCCTGTATTGAAACATAGGACCATGTGTATGGCAGTCCTACACTTACATCAGATGCCACAAGAAGGTTGAAAGAACACTTGTGTATATTTCAGTTCATTGTTATGAAATGCAATGTCATAACAGTAAAAAAAAAGTTGCACACCTTGTACTAGCACTCCAGCCAGCCCTACCCTTACACCTGCTGCCATAGAACTAGTTACACTACATTCCCTATTTTACAAATCATTCTTAAGGTCTCGCTAACTGACATGCAATGCAGCTTAGTGGGTTTGTGTGATGGCCATTATCATTAATTGAATGTATTTGGTTTCTATTTTTAGCTATCCGGATCCTGTCTGGTTCCTGGGGGGGGAGGGGTCCAGTTATCCAGTTTGTGCACTGCCATGCTTCATGCAAATGAGATAAGCATGGTCAAACCTGCCATTCATTTTCTCCATTCCTGTGATTGTGCTAAGCACCACATCATGCAAATACCGAACCCCACAAAAGAAAATTAGACAAAGACAGAAAAGGAGAAAAAAAGGGGCAAGTAGTTGAAATGAGGAAAATCAATGTATGACATCCACACAAGAAAACGATGGCTCACGTCAGACATGTCTACATAGATCTGGATTTGAACTCTCACTCCAATGCACCTTCAGGACACAGGATGGGTGCCTTATCCCTCTTTGCCACACAAAGAGCTTTGCAGCAAAAGAGTGAACTCAGTCTGCACACAAACAACTGCAACAACATCTACAGTGATATCAAACCATATAAGAATTATTGGACATTTATTAGTTTTGTATGTAGTGCACCTTGTGATCACACAACCTGTTATGATTATTGCTTGAAAATATACAGCTCTGTCTTACATTTCTGTGATTGTTGGCCTTTCTTCATTTATCTGAACAGTAATCTGGGGGCATGCAGTGTGTAAGTCATTCTATATCATTGGTTGTAAAATGTGTGAGGATATTAAGCGGAAATTATATCATATGCACTTGCCAACAAATGAAGGGCAGGTTGGATGTTAAAGAACACAACATGTGAATTGTGTGCTGCTTACTTACATTTCCAACCTTACATCTAACACTTTGTAGATCTAACCTGACACACTCAGTGGAAGTAAGGCAGGCTGCAATGTTGTTGTGTCTTCCTTCTCCCAACCACCAATCGTTCACAGATGCAATCCATTAAAACCAAACACCTAAGGGAGTGCCTGCACTATGTTTACATCTCCTACATAGATCCAAGTATTTGTGATTCAGCAACTCTAATGATTTTCCACCTCATTTGCATATTCAGCATACAAACAACCCTGAATCTACAACAAATAAAAGGCAACCCTTTAGCAAGCAAACTGATGGTGAGGAGACTTGTTTATGTTGGGAAGACTACACATGCACTATTTCTTCAGGATATATCTGTATAGAGGAGCACTGGACCTAAGAAGGTTTGCTTCCATTTTGTCAACTACATACTCCATATGCTGGAATATATTTAAGAAAAATCTGACGCAAAGGCTTTTACACTTTTATCTGTATGCATTAGTTAGAAGTGTACTGATGGCATGGACATGTTTGTCATATCATTTCAGGGGTATACATGATTGTCAAAACATGGAAATAGTGACAAATGTTTCAGGGACAGTTCCTTTGACAGCACTTTTAGTATTTCAAAGATGATTTGTTAGCAAAATGTATCATTTCCTGTTCTTTTAGGGAGGAACAAAGGTGAGTTATTGTTATGGCACAAACAAGAATAGACTGTTCCTTTGTGGGTGGGGTGAGTTACTGTTATGGCACAAACAGGATATGTTTCTCTTGTTACTCTCCTTGTGTTGTATCCTGCCTGCTGTTTGCATTTCACATCTGTAGACTGTTGTGTGTTTCTCCAGGGGATAATACTGAGTGGCTACCTTTTTCTTTTATCTGGAAACAATTATTTTGTAGTTATGTTATACTTATGAGTATTATCCTTCTGTTGTCTTTTAGGACACCTAGGAGTACACCACCCAGGTGTGTCAATCTTCAGAGACCCCCGCTTCACAGGTGCTGAGAACCAGGTCATAGTGGATGCCTTTAGGCAACATGATGTTTTTTTGCTGGAAAGGGGACAGGGAGATATGGCACATAGGATGCAAATTTAGCAACTGACAGTTGATCTGAATGCCATGGGTGGCTATTGCAGGACATATGAGCAGGTATGCCACAGGACCACTGACATGACCACATCTGCACAAAGGAGAACAGCTGCAGTGAGTCATTACCAGATGGTTACCAAGGGAAGGCCTCCTAGGGAACCACCACTAACACCCAGTGAAGAGTTCATGGCCAATATCAGGGATCCAGACAACTCCCAGGAGAGTACAGTACAGCATGTCCTGGATGTCTGAGCAACAGTTTCAGAGAGCAAGAACATCCCAGGATAAGCTTCTAGGTAGGCTGTGATATCTCACCAGTTGAATACTGTTATATAGTAAAATTATTGAAATCAATAAGTTATTTCTGTGTCACATGGATTTTTTTTGAGGGGGGTGTTGAAGATTTCTACAGTTATTAGCTTAGGTTGGAGTTGACAGCCACGTTCTTGTTGAAAATACAGTTAATGGACATATAAAGGGGTACAAGTAGTACCCCCTATGTTATTATGTTACTGTTAATTGTGATGATGTTGCACTTACCTCTTGTTTAACTTCTTCCAGGACCATCTTGATTGCAGAGGAGAATCTCATCTACAGTTGGTAAGCCAATCATTTTTATGTCAGTACTGCTGAGCAGTTTACAGAGATATGTAATATGTGCTGTTGATGTCAGGTCTGTTGTGTGTATTGCTGTACTATTGGTAATAGTGGCAGCACTGTTACTTTGTTAGCATATATTGCACTATAGTGGTGTAGGTATTCATTTTCCCTGAGTCTGTTGCTTTTTATGACAGGTGATCATGACAGTGAGAGTGTGGACCCTCTACCATCTGATGTCAGTATATCATCAGACTCTGATGATGATGGTGCCTAAACTGAGGCACAATCAGGAGGTACAGAGGTTGAATCTGACATTGAGGTTGACATACAGCCATTCACACATTCCCATGGGACACAGGCAGTAGGCCTACATCTACCCATTCCAGTGAGCCCTCAACTATTCAACAGGTGGAGGGTAAGACCACTGATCAAGGAATTGTGGCTACTGCAGCTTCATTGCCTGTTGACTCTGGCCATAGTCAAAGTGTAGATGAGGTATCATGCAGGGGGGCTGATAAGGGTGCTCAGAGGGGGGTTTGGTGTCCCTGCTCCACCTGGTGCAGGTGTCTCTTCTCGTGCCACTCATTGTATGTTTAGGGCCCTCATGGAGGCACAGGCACATCCCCATAGCTACTCCCAACAAATGCTCAAGGTTGTAGATGTGGCACAGGCTGATATGAGTGACTGCCTCTACCATGTTGCCGATTAAATGGATTGTATGCATGATACATTGGAATAAGAGGTGTCTGTGGTGGAAAAAGGGGTGCCTGTCATGGAATAAGTATTGTCTGTGATAGAATAACTGCTGGGAGGGGAACAACATCCTCGTAATCATAGGTCAGCCACATCATCTACTGTCAGCCAATGTGGCCATGAACGATCACACCACCATAGTGGCAGTACTTCCATTGCTCTGTCAGTGAGTCTGCTGTCCACACCCAGACAGGCCCAGCCATGGGGACATGGTCCTGGGCGTCCCCATGAAGGGAGCATATTCAGCAGACATCAGTACTGTTCAGGTAGCAGCAGTGCATCTGATTGTGGGCATGGATGTACTAGTGCAACTCCTGGCAGAGCCAGTTCTCATGGTTGGGGATGACAATGATGTACTGCCACTTTTACCATACATGGCTCACACTTGTCCAACATACCATGATGTACAGCCAGCACAGAGCTTGGCTGTGTTCATGCAGGCAGTCACACACCAGTTTCACGTGGAGGACCCCTATAGACACACACATACATAAAACAGTTACTCATTTTGTCTCACTAGCAATTTGTTGGTTTATCCAAATGTCTGTCTACTTCTCTTTCTTACTCACACACACTCACCAACCGTTTGTGTCAGCCTAGGCCTCTTGACCTCCCAAACAACACTCTGTGAAGTGATGATAACTGTGCCATATCCCTGTTTCCTATCTTTTGGATTCAAGGATACATAAGCTTTGTGTCTGATGCTCAAGTGCATAGCTAACTTAATGCTTAGTATATCTGCATTTGTGGTATTTAACTGGTAATTGTACCTTTGACTTATATTGGCCACCTTGGAATGTTAGACAGTTGATAGCATCAAAATGTCCCAGCTTTATAGTGAATGATCTTGTGATGATTGTGAAGTCAGAAACAGCAATGTGTATCATCACTTCCTAACTTCTCTCTTTAATGATTTGCCAGTTCAAACTTATGGTGCTAAACTGAGGGCATGTAGTGATCAAGATTACTTTTGAGAGGTTTGACTGTGTGAATCTTTGATGCCTGAGGCCTACTACTTAGTAATGGACACATATAAGTCAAATAAGTCTCTGCTGTCACATGTTAAGGTCATTTCTGTACAAATCTCCCACCTTTTACTTGCTTACCATACCAACTAATGAAATACAAGGATATGCCACACATTCATATTATTAAACAATACAGTCCAGGTTCAGGACTTACCCTGTAAATGCAGCAGTTTCCACAGTTTTAGTTCAGAGATGAATCTGTTTGGTGCAAGCAGCACATAGCCAATACATGGAGAGGTAACGGTTGTGTGAGTTGCCTGGCATCAGTGTTATTATATGTATGTGAGTGGGAGGAAAGTTTTAGGCCCCTAGGTGATGAGTGAGTGTGCTATGTGTTGTCTCTTAGCCAATGCAAGTGCATAATAAGCATGTCTAAATCTGCCTATACCCAGAACAGTAGCTGGTAGTTCCCCTCTGACTCCTTATCTGCCTGTGGCTATGATGACCTTTGCCTTGGAAATGGGATGTGTGCCCCTACTTCTTGCTGATCCTTCTGAAACTGTTTCCTCAGGATATCCCCCCTAGTGAACATCAGGTACAGTTGGGAGGTGTGCCAGACATGTGAGTCATGGTAACTACCATAGTTGCCATAACACACATTCAAGATGATTCCCTTGACATTACAAACAACTTGGCAGTTGATAGAGTGGTAGCTCTTCCTATTTATGTAAAGTCTACCCTGTCCCCCGGGTGGTGCTTTCCTTTCTATATATGTGCAATCTATGGCACCCAGTACTTCAGGGTAGTGTGCTACATGATAGAACTCCTGCATATATCTGGCCCTCTCCTCAGAACTACAAGGAAAATATATGTGGTCAAT
This sequence comes from Protopterus annectens, assembly GCF_019279795.1. NCBI lineage: Eukaryota > Metazoa > Chordata > Ceratodontiformes > Protopteridae > Protopterus > Protopterus annectens. Next base: position 856,513,345 of record NC_056737.1, on the reverse strand, counting down.
GGCATTTTGAAGCATTGCATTCAGGAATTGGTGGAAGATCCTGGATGCTGATATCTGTGACATCCCCAGCATGTCTCCTGTTGGTCTCTGAAAGGTACCTGTAGCTAAGATTCTAATGGCTACACATACCTTTGTCTCCACTGGCTCTGGCTCCGAGTTGAGAATAGCATAGGTCGCAGAGTTTCTGCAATGTGTCCCTATCCACACTGTAGCACTCTACAATTTCCATGTCATGTAGGTTGTGAAAAGTTAAATGGGGTCTGAAAACTCTTCTCCTTCTCAGCCTAGTTCTATTAGCAGCAGCAGCAATAACACTGGCTTCAGCCTGTAGAACATACAAATGAATTAACGCAGCATCAGCCCCTAATATTCTATCCGTGTAGACTCCTTGCCATGGCTGTACTCCAAAAGTTTTGGAATTCATAGGAAAAAGCAGCATAGAGTCTACACAGATGCTTTATAGCTTGTTGAATAGCTCCACTGTGTTGGATTGGTTGATTAGCATGCAATTCAGCTGCTTATGCAATAATTAGCATGCCACAGTGTTTACCTTGTGTGTGCGAGGGTGCGCGCCTATGCATGGTGTTACTGAATCTAGAGCTTGTTGCTACCATGATGCACACATGGTAAAAAATGACAGTGTAGAGCTTATTGAATCTCCCTGAGGGTGTTTACTCTTACAAGTATACATATTAATAAAGGAACAAAACAAGGATGTCCATTGTCACCCTTGATGTTTTTCCTGATTATGAATTCCTTTGCCAGTTATGTAAGAAATAATCTAAAAATTGAAAGTTTCAGGATTTCTGAGGAACATCAGTCCAAAATTTAACTTTCTGATGATGATATTTTACTGACACTAATTGATATAAATCAACCTATACAAGAGATTTATACTTCAATTAGAATGTTTTATGAAGTATCCAGAATGAAATTCAATGTAAACAGAACAGAAATAATTTTAATACATCAAAACATTAAATTAACAAAAAATTAAGAAATTCAGATTCCTTTGGGGCAAATCAGAAATCAAATATCTAGGAATAGATGTGATGAATTTTACTATACAGTGAGTTAATGTTTATCTGTTGATACATTCACATTGTGAAAGAACCGTTTTGCTCAAAAAATTGTGTTTTTAAAAAATCAATTAGATTCTACTTCATTTGGTTGTATGCTTCATTGGTCCTTTGCTATTTCATTTTTGGAACTACATTTGGTCACTCTACCTGATATCTCAGCTGACCTAAATAAAATTATAAATAATAACTTTAAAGAAACAATAAAATAAATGGTTAGACGCATCAAAAATGGAATAAAATATACTTGTCTTGGTTTAGTTTCTTCAAGTGTTTTGGATTTCCTAATAACATGATGGGAGTGGACTTAATTCCTAAGTCAGAGTAAGATTTAAGTTCACAAAATGAATACTGCTTCACCCTTTCCTGTTAGCCAAGCAAGCCATACTCAGCACCTGCATTGTGCCCATAATTGCCTCTTTCTGTAGTATGTAAGGGTTACATGTATTGGTAACATAGTTAAGTACAACTGTAAATTCTTTTTTTACTAAACTTGTTGTTCCAGATATCACTGGAACTGTCTGAGCATCTTTCTTCTGAATCACTGTCATTTCTTCTTGCAAATTCAGGTAATTTAAAATATGTGTTTCTCGGTATGTAAGACACTATAATCACTAAGTATAGCAATTTCCATGATCAATGCTACTTTTGTCTGTTTTTTTTTCTTGGACTACTATATCTGGTTTTCTTGCATCTATTTTTTGAAATGATGGTAATGGGTGAGCCCATGTGGTATAAACTCGATCATCATTGATAATGCATTGTGCTTCTTTTTACTTATGCTTCTCAGCTGCTTCTATATTGTAGTGTTTGTACAATCCCCAGAGCAAGAGCTTTTCAGTATAAAGACACTCACCCATGAGTGTATCACACCCATCACTGAGATCTGTAATTGTTTCCACTCCTGTTTCACAGACCCTGCATTTGTCTGTTTCGCTCACTTTTTCAGTGGACCTTGTAAATCAGTGTATATGTCTTGGACCACCATTATTAGCCTTTCATATTTTGCTTTCAGTTAATCTCATCTTAACCATTCCTGTGCTAATTCTTGGTCAACATGAGTCTCCCCCAGATTCTCAAAAGCTTGCACGGTGTGCATGATTAGTGTAAGATGAAATTTTGCCAATATGGCAGCCAAGCGATCCATGTACGTGCACGTCTGATGTGCGCAAGAGCTGTAGCACTAGTGCTGCATGTCCCCAGCCCCTGTATGCAAATCACCCCATTTGCAGGTGAAAACCATGCAAATGAGGTAAATCTGCCATCCAGGAAGCAGGAATCAGGGCGTGCAGGACTAGCGTAATATGCAGAAATGTACTCGGTTAGTAACCGAGTATGGGACTGCAAACTCCAAAATGGAACTATGACAGCTCCAAATAAAGGTTGAATATCATTAAGGAAGCATGCCAATGGCCAAGTAAAAGGCCATTGGCATTGCAAACAATGCCAAATGTACAAAATACAACTTTTATGATATGTCTGCCGATCACGGCCGCTGAAGCACAGGGCAGCTGTGTGCAAATGAGACCGGTGGGGAAATAAGAACATAAACCTAAAAAAAAAACAGTCTAACTAAAATCAGTATTCCACCAAGCAAGTCAATGGCAGGCAAAAGACAACCTGGCCGATGAGTAGTGGTTGCTAAAGGGGGAGGCACAGTGTGACACATGTAACCATGCATTAGCAGGCAATTCTATGCAAATGAGGGGAAGGATAGTGAATCCCGGTTTTCCCCAGCATGTGAGACAGGTCCCAACAATGTATGAGTATGAATAGCTGAGTGCAAGACTAGGAGGTAGGTGACATCATGTGTGGAAGTGTCAGGCATACTGTCAGTGGAGTGGAGCCCTGTGGCTTGGGGTTGCATCCAGCTTTGCACAGCAAAGCCAGGAGGTGTGTCTAAACCTGCCCAGCACATATGACAAAGTGTAAGCGGGTGTGCGCACCGCGCAACGGGATCTACAGGAAGATAAAGAAAGTTAACCCAGGAAATAGCAGCAGTGTGCACATTGCAGTACACTGATTGCATGAGATGCCTCCAGGATGAATCAGAAGGGCAATGGGAAGGGAAAGCAGCAGTAGGAAGTTAATCAAGGAGTACTAGGTTTGCTGCCAGGTGAAACATATCAGAATCAGCAATTACACAGGTAGCATACCAGCCCAGCCTAGAACGCCACTATAAACTATGCAAACACTTACCCCTCCAGTTTTTCCCACACCCTACACCACCAGTGTACACAAGCGGGGAACTTTTAACACTCACAACAGCAAAATGTTAGGGGCTGCAATAGCTATCATACAACTTGTGGAAGAGGCTGAAGGTGGTGAGGATGGGAATGCTGAAGACCAACCCACAGTGAGGAGACAGAGAAGAGTGTACAGACCCAGGGTAACCTACCAAGGGCTACATGAGCTGGAGATAGTGGAGTGCTATAGGGTGGACAGGGACCTACTACAGCAGATTGTTGAGATGTGGCAGCCATGCTTGACACACAGAACTAACAGAGGGGAACTCATCCCAGTGGAAACAACGGTATGAGAAGGCCTAAGAATACTAGCTACAGGTACCTTCCAAAGGCCAACTGGGGATATGATGGGGATCTCACAGGCATCAGCATCCAGGGTACTCCACCAGTTCCTGGATGCCATGGCAGCACATGTCAGTGAGCACATATATTCCCCCCTCACCCGTGAGGTGTTGGCCGGCAGTATGCGTCTCTTCCAGCAAATAACAAAATACCCTGAGGAAGTGGGTGCAATAGACTGCATGCACATATGCATCAAAACACCACCCAGTGAGCAGGGTAGAGTCTACATCAACCACAAGGGCTTCCCCTCCATCAACTGCCAGGTCATGTGCAATGCCCAGGGCATTATACTGGATGTGTGTGCTGGCTACCCTGGAAGTTATCACGATTCCCACATCTGTCATCTGACGCAGCTGTACCAGAAATTTGCCAATGGGGACATCACACATGGTCACCTAGTGGGGGATGCTGGATACGCACTGGAGCCGTGGCTGATCACACCCATCAGAAACGCACACACACCTGAACAAGAACTCCATATTGAGGCACACGCACAACCAAGAATCATAATGGAGCATGTGTTTGGGATGCTCAAGTCAAAGTTCTGGTACCTGGACACATCTGGTGGAGCCTTGCAGTACTCACCAACTACATGTACCCAAATCATCCTTGTATGTGCCATGCTACACAATATGATCCTGTGGAAACAGCTGCAGCAGGAGCAGCAAGGGGCAGGGCCACAAAGCCCCCCACCAATGCCAAGGCCTGCACAGGCACAGAGTGACTTGGAGGAGGAACAACCTGAGCCTACCCCAGTAGGCAGAAGGAAGCATGCCCAGTATGCCCTGGCCCTGGCAAAGAGACAATGCATAGCACATACACTGACATGGGAGGGACCCAGGAAATAGCACCTCTCTCTGACTCTCACATACAGTAAAAGGTATGCCAAACATTACACTACCTGTGCCTAACCATGTGTAGGCAGTGTGCTATGTGCATCCAACATAGGCAGCCCTGCAGCAACACCTGCAGTACTGGGACACCCACAAGATAAGGGACTCACACATGCCAGTCAGGAGGGGGGGGTCACATACCCAACAACAGTCACAGCCAGCAGGACAAACACAAACAAATACCGCACTATGGCCTCTGAATGAGGGGTATGGGTGACCCCCACCCAGGCCTACACGGACAGACTACAGCAGGCCAGATAGTGGGATGTCAGTTGTGATGGCTAGGAAGTCAGAGACTAATGTGTATGCAATCAAAAGATAAGAACAGAAGTACACCAGTATGGTGTAGCCAGCACGATAGGTAGGACTACAGACTTGAAATGGGCTACAGGACATACCAGTATAGTCCTAGCAAATTTATTCAACTGTCAGGTGTGCCCCCCCACCCCACATAGAAATATAGTAACAGTCAGGTGCACCCCCCACCAATCCTGTGTAGAAACAAAGAAATAGTCAGGTGTACCCCCCGCTATGCAGACATGTTGCAACAGTCAATGCCAAATGATCGGTGGATACCCTGCAGACACAACATGCTACCTGTCAGTGTACAACACAAAGTTCAGCTGTGCAGTACAAACCACTGGACATGCTCCACACATGCATAACAGATGGCCTTACTGGGCATGATCACACACTTAGAGAAATGAAGGCAATGTCAGTCATCAACATACTGAAAGGTTATACTGGGCATGCTTGCACACTTAAACACATGAAGGTCATGTATGCAAACACCAGTGAACCAGACATATCCAGTCATTGCAATAGTTAGTGCAGACAAATGTCAGTATGCACCACTCATGCCTTGCACACAGAGTGGATAGGAATACAGCCATATATGTAAGGACAACACACCATAATATGCCAAAGGTCGATGGATATTGATGTGTGGAAGAAGGTGACTGTGACAAGGAGCCATTCATGCCTGTCCCACTGAGCACACAGCCAAAGGGCCCCAAACACATCAGTTGCAGATGTCACACACTGCAATTACTAGCGACCAGTACCTGTCAGCACCACAGACTATGTGGTCCATGTGCCAGCTGTGCAACATGGCTGTACAAGGACATAGTCAGCTAGTTGCCTTATACATGCACCTGTGACATATGACACCGTATGTTGCCACCTGTGGCGTGTCACCCCTACATGAATGGTGTATGGGTCATGCACACACTGGCCACCCCATAGCAGTACCCTGACAAGCCTGCTGAGATTATCCAATGGGAAATACACCTTTAGGAAAGTTGTAGGCCAGTAATCTCTGTGGCATGTCTCATAACTGTGTACTGCTGTAGTGTGATAGACTAGTTAGGTAAGAGTTCTAACCTCAAACATGGCAACTGTGAGTGTGTGTCACTGTTCATGGGTGTGTTTGTCTCTCATTGACTGTGTAGAGAACAATGTTTTAGGGACTCACACCCCTTGCATTTCATATACCCAACTTTGGCAAGGCTGCTGATGTCACCCACCTAGAAATACTCCCCTGGGAAAGCTGTAACCCAGTAATCTCTGTAGCGCATGCTGTAACTGCATACTGCTGTAGTATGATAATGTAGTTAAGTAGGAGGTCAAACCCCAGCCATGGAAACTGTGCATGTATGAGTCTGTGTGTGCATATGTGTGTCTGTCTGTCACTGACTATGTATAGAGCAATGCTTTTTAGGCTACTCACACCCCTTACAAGCTGAATACCCTCCTTTGGCAAGGCTGCTGATGTCACGCAACTTGAAATACACCTCTGGACTATCGTAGCCCAGTAATCTCCATAGCATGTCCCGTAACATCGTATGGCCATGGTGTGATTAAGGAGTTAGTTGGGAGTTCCAGCTTCCGACCTGCCAACTGTGTGTGTATGCGTGCGTGTCTGACTGTGTAGAGAGCAATGCTTTTAGGGTAGTCACACCCCTTACATTTCACATACCCAACTTTGGCAAGGCTGCTGATGTCACCCACCTAGAAATACTCCCCTGGGAAAGCTGTAACCCAGTAATCTCTGTAGCGCATGCTGTAACTGCATACTGCTGTAGTATGATAATGTAGTTAAGTAGGAGGTCAAACCCCAGCCATGGCAACTGTGCGTGTATGAGTCTGTGTGTGCATATGTGTGTCTGTCTGTCACTGACTATGTATAGAGCAATGCTTTTTAGGCTACTCACACCCCTTACAAGTCGAATACCCTCCTTTGGCAAGGCTGCTGATGTCACGCAACTTGAAATACACCTCTGGACTATCGTAGCCCAGTAATCTCCATAGCATGTCCCGTAACATCGTATGGCCATAGTGTGATTAAGGAGTTAGTTGGGAGTTCCAGCTTCCGACCTGCCAACTGTGTGTGTATGCGTGCGTGTCTGACTGTGTAGAGAGCAATGCTTTTAGGGTAGTCACACCCCTTACATTTCACATACCCAACTTTGGCAAGGCTGCTGATGTCACCCACTTAGAAATACTCCCCTGGGAAAGCTGTAACCCAGTAATCTCCCGAGTGCATGCTGCAACTGCGTACTGCTGTAGTGTGATAATGTAGTTAGGTAGAAGGTCAAACCCCAGACGTGGCAACTGTGCATGTCTGTCTGTCACTGACTGTGTAGATGCAATGCTTTTTAGGCTACTTACACCTCTTACAAGTCTAATACCCACCTTTGGCAAGGCTGCTGATGTCACGCAACTTGAAATACATCTCTGGGGTGATCGTAGCCCAGTAATATCTGTAGCACGTCCCATAACATCGTATGGCCATATTGTGATTAAGGAGTTAGTTGGTAGTTCTAGCCCCCGACCTGCCAACTGTGTGTGTATGCATGCATGTCTGACTGTGTAGAGAGCAATGCTTTTAGGGTACTCGCACCCCTTACATTTCACATACCCAACTTTGGCAAGGCTGCTGATGTCACGCACCTAGAAATACACCTCTGGGAAGGTTGTAGACCAGTAATCACCGTAGCACATCCTGTAACTGCATACTGCTATATTGTGAATTAGAAGCGTGGTTGAGTTCCATCCCCACACATGGCAGTTCCGGATGTATTGTGTGTGTCACTGTCTGTGTATGGAACAATGCATTTTAGACTAGTCTCTTGCAGTCATTTCAAAGCCTTACTTTGGCAATCCTGCTGATGTCAGTCAGTGTGAATATACTTTTGGGCAAGGACTACTCTAGTAATATCCATAGCGTGTACTATAACTGCGTAGTGTAATACACTACTTAGGTAGGGGTTCTACTACCAAACATGACAAGTGTGTGTGGGTGTGTGAGTGTGTGTTTGTAACCTGAATCCTGTGTAGAGGTGGTTGTGACTGTGTGACACCTGTGGCCAATGTGGAGCAGGTTTTGCATATTTCTTATATGGTGCCCATACTATATATCACAATGTCCACTGTACAATGATAACATATGTGATATGGCTGAGAGGCCAGGGTGCAGAGCCATACCCAGATATGTGACATCAAGGCCAGGCAATCACAGTTAGCAACTCCAGTATTACCCAGAGCACACTCTCACCCCATGTGTCATACACACACACATGCCTAGGTAACAGCCAATATGTTGGTAGTACACTGCATATTGGCTACTGATAATGACTATGGAGTGACAGTGGTAGGCCACAGAGGGCATGACACCCAGTCCATCTGTCCAATATGCACATACGTGCAGACAGTGTACCTGCCCCGTGTTCCCCAATGGACAACTGCACCACCTGTGGTGCCATCACATGTGACCCACAATGGACATACCATGCCTGACAACATGCCTGTATGGACAGATGCCACTGACACCAAGGAATGCTAATAGCATGCACACCATGTAGGTGCAGGGTAAAGCTGCTGGCCATTACCAGCTATCGCCACAGGTGGCCAGGATTGGCACATCTGATGATAATCTGTGTTCATAACATGGGCCGGACACCCCAGGTACAGTTCCACATGTCACTGTATATGCATGTGGAAGGTGTGCACATTCCAGATGCCATCCATGTCATGGACGAAGGAACACAGACATGGCAAGCAATGCACAGCATTGCCCACACACAGTAGTCACCCAGGTGACCGGATTGGGGGATACAATACCCACCTGCGTGGGCAAATGCAGACACCACATTCCTGAGCCACAATGCAGACCATCATTATGTGGCCTGATGCCAATGTATACCCATTGCCTAGCCTTGGACAGCTGTCTGGTGAAGTCAAACACCACACACCTGTGCAGGCATGCACCCATGCATGTCAGTAGTGGCACCCTGTGTGTTTGTTTGTGTGTTGCATGCTGCAATTGTTCACATGCACACTCCCTACAACCCCCATGGGCATACTGCAGCATGCTGTCTGATGTCAGACACCTTCCCATACCCTTCACCTTTACAGCTGCCATATGACCTGTGTGGTGCATGGGATACCTGCGCAGTGATGTGATGTGGCAATCCCACAAACAATGAGCTGTACACCTGGCCCTGCCACATGTGTCAATGTGTGTGTCCTTGTGAGAGGGTGGCTGTGCTGACACTGGTACCTGTTCATGCCGACAAGCATGCGTATGTCACCTACCATACAGCTACTCTATCCCTGTTGCAGATGTCACTCACCATCACATATATGTTCTGAGTGCTCCACAACAGGTAACCCATGTGGCACATCCAATAATTGCAGCGAACTGTGCTAGCACTACATAGTTGTCAGGGGGTTGATACCCTGTGCTGCTAGGTGTGTGACACAATCATGCTTCAGTTTTACCCTCCCACCCCTCCCTGGCACGTATTAGCCTCTGTGTACCACACCCCCTCTCAGGTGGACGTGGAGACCTACATCTGCTTTGCTTAGGCAGCAGCATGTGTAATGCAAGTAATGCTGATGGCCTCTGCATGAATCGCAGCCCTCCCCTAGCTGATTGCATGTGAAACAGCTGTGGTAACATCCCCATAGCCAATTGTATGGAAACATACTCCATTACCTAGGAACATCATGGTGGTGTTTGCCCTTTTCATCCACTGTGAGCAGGAAATAGATCTGTCGTGTGCCAAACAGCATCTCAGATGGATTGCGGTGTACCTCTTAACAGCATACACTGTGGAAACAGTACAACAAACAGGAGGTGGGTGTGCCAGGCCTGACTACAGACTGTAAGTGCCACTATACTGCATTTTTGCAGGGTCATCTGCAGCTTGGGCAGGGTTGTGTCCATGGTTGCATGTGTCACCCACGGAGCATCTAGCTGTCGACTGCTGAAGGTAGTGTGAGGACTGCAGTCAGTAGATGGAGAAAGCTGTGGTAGTCACAGACGTCATATCCCTCAAAGGACATATGTTGCAAAAACCCTGTAACAACAGTAAATGTATGTGGTTATCACAGCAACATGTCAATATTGGCCCTGTGTATATGCTCCCAGCCACACCTCTGTCAACCTTTGTACATATGTCATGCATGAAGTGGTGCATATGTGCTGTACACCATAATTTGTGGCATCATATATGAGAACAAGTCACTGATGTATCTGACTGCTATACATGTTATGTACAGTGGGGGTTACATTACATTACATTACCTGCACATTCTGTGGATGTCCGTACAGTACTGAGGTCTGTGTACCTACGGTGAATGTCAACAGTGTGTGTAGTGTTGATATGTACCTCAGCCTGTGTACAGACTGTGGTAGATGACATTGTTCTAGTTCCCCTACTATCAGATGTCACATGCTGCCCCACTGTATGGTACTGCAGTGGCATACATGTTTATAGGGCCATAAACACATGTGTTCCATACCACTGGCAGCCACCAGACCAAACTGTGCAGCAGGCCAGTATATGTAAGGTCAGTCTATGAGTGGCATATATGAGGATGGTGTCAAACACATAGTCCATATACTGTAATACCATGCTAGCTAACCATATGTGGCTGTGGCTGTGTTCACATTGGTTGTGGATATGCACTGTCACGCAGGTGTATCTTACCCTGTGCTGTGACATGCCTGTGGAGCCTGCTTTATATGCAGTTACATGTGCATTCCCCCTTGGGAGGTGTAGGCTAGTGTTGAACCAGTCTGCCTGCAGCCTGCACAGTGCATTGTGACATGCCTAGCAGCTGAGTGTACCTACCCAGTGGGATGTCATGTGCAGATACTAGCCAGATGTCCTGCTGCTGAACCACCCCTAACATTCATGTATGTCAGACAGGGCAGAGGATGCAGTGCAGATGTATGTAAATACATATTACGTAGTATGTGGCCATGGCACCCCTGTACCAGCGGTCATACCATTACGAGCCAGGCAGGGGTGTGTGAATGCATGACCTATGGTGGACATTATATACCAGTCGTTATGTGTTATACCCATCTACATGGCCATCCATATCCATATTGTCAGACATGGTACACGTGTAGCACTAAGGGCTTATGTGTATACCTCTGGACTGTACAGACTATGCCAGACCCCCACATATATTGGCCAATATCTCTGCTGCAGTCCACAGTGGCATTACTTGCTAGCAGCAGTACTGCACACTGATGTCCTTTGAATGTCGTTCAGTAACCAATGGCACACATGTTATGAGCAGAAGTGACCTGCCACACACACCATGTCTGTGAAGACAATCACAATGACAGTAGCAATAGTCTACTAGTATACCTGCTATAGATACCTGACATCCTCTGCAACTATGACATTGGGAACATACGGGCTGGGGTTGGCCTACACTTCATGTCCAGGAACTATGGTGGGAATATATGTACATATACATATCCAAATAGCCAGATATACAATTACACATGTGTATTACACCCAATTAACACTGTCACAGCAATCACCCACTATAGATTCCCACATCATGTGTGCGCGGTCCCGTTACATCTCCTGTGTGAAGGGCATCCATCCTGTGTGTTGGAAGCAGTGCTACCGACAGCATGTATCAATACCCCACACAGAAGAATCAGCACACTCAGGGCAGCCACATATTTGTAGGAGGATCAGGAAGTACAGACAGACTGCGAGTGGAGTTGTGTTATGCTTTGTACAGTACTGGTGTTACAGGGTGTGGGTGTACATACTAGTTTGCCATGGAATGCAATCCATCTGCATAGCACACAATTGTGGACCTACCCTCATGCTGGCCAGAGCTGTGCCTGTCATGTCTTGTCTGTCCACCACACAGGTCTTGCGTCAGATAATACACTGGCAGTGTGTGTGTTGCATGTTACCAGTACATGGCTACATCCATGACCATCCATACCAGCAATTCCCTGACTAAGGGTATGTTACAGACTATCCTGTAACACCTGCACCTTGCGTAGTGTATGGCAACAGTTGTCCACATGTGTGCTTGTATTCCAGCTTCTGTCCATCACCTACATACCAAGCAGTGCACATATGTCATGATGTCAGTGGTTGATCCATAGTGGGCTGGGAGTATAACACACTGCCATGTCTGCCATCAGTCCACTGCCATTGTAACCCCCACACATATGGTGGGGCTGGGGCCATATATGTATGGGCGGCACCTACACAATACTTGTGTGCCCTCATGCACTGCAGAGCCCAGTGTATGTAACAGTGGTATATGGCCCTGAGTCAAGGAGGGGAGCACCAGAAAAGACCTAGGCTGCTGCAAAATGTGGGAGTATCAGGGCTGAGCTGCCTTAAGGTATCTGGATGTACAATACCATATACTTCACTTATATATGTGATGACCGTGCCCTGGCCCAGCAATCAAGGAGCCTCAATCCTCACCACTAGCACCAGGGAGGTCGTCTCATAGAAGAGGAAAGGATAACTAATACACACAGTAAAGTACAATTTCCCTTAAGTGTACACAGAGATCACAGTCAGTCTGAGGCTGGTTGCTCCCTTGCTCACCAGGTCCCCAATAAGACACCCACTGGCACAGCTATTGGGTCCAGGTCTCAGCTTAACTGGACAAGCTAAAACCTCCAGTACCCTCTCTGTCCAACCAGTGCTTCGTGTCCCTGCCAAGTAGCTGACACAACATGCACACACTTTGAGATAAGTATTTATACAACTTCACAGACACTCCTGTGAAAGGCTGACACAGATTCTCCAGCTGTGCCCCTTTACCCAGACTATACAGTAGTAATTACTGCCACCACCCAGTTAATAATATCAGCTACTAAAAGGCCCTTAAAAGGGTGTCCAGTTATTACTGTGCAATATTATTTCAAGGTAGTATGACTAACAGTCAAGGCTTACTTTAGAGTGGCCTATTACAATAACCTCTATAAATATGCAATGTACTCTAGAGCTTATCTCTACACAAATCAGCCACGGGTAGAAGGTTTTAAAAATATTTAATAATAAATAATTAAAACACAAGACAAAACTACTACACCACAGAGATATCTAAGAGTTCAGAGATCACACAGAAACTTAAAATAATACAGTAGGACAGGTCTGATTTCAAAGAAAAATACCCAATTAATCTTTACTAGCTTTAACTATTCCTACAAGGAATCACAGTGCTAAAATGTACATGTGAGCATAAGGCAGAGTGATGATAAGTTGGAAGTCCAAAGTTAAAATGCTTCCAGTCTCTTGTGAGAAATAGTATTTAAACATTACTAACAACCATGTCTCTAAGGCCCTTCCCAAATTACATCATTTTTGACACTTAGGTTTTCCCAGTATTCATACTGCATCATCTTCACACCTGGTCTGAGTTCTCAGGCCACAAACTGCATTATTTAGCAATCTAATACCTACTCAGAAACTTACAATAAAAGGCATTTCACACATACATTCTAGCAGAAACTAGAGCAATAAAGCACATTCCACATCTAAATTCTGGTCATAAACTTTAGTCTTGAAAAAATGGGCATGAAACCTTCATTCAGCCACACTGAAGCCGAATTCTAATATGAAAGGATCACAACATGCTTCACTGGGCCAGTAGAGTGCAATGTTGTCACATATTTTGCAGTTCCACATTTCACAGTAATCTTTTACACTCAAGAAAACATGCCTGCATTTTACATTTATTTACAAATGCCAGAATTATATATCAAATTCTATTTGACTAGGCTGGCAGCCTTTGCCCATCTCTCCCCAATCATCACAATATACACATTACTGACATGGACCTGGGTACTGCAGGACTACTGCCCCCTGCCATACAAACTGTTCTGTGTGATGGTGTGCTCGTGATGGTGTCAGTTATGCTATGTTATGTAGCAGTTACAACCCATGTGGTCATAAGACGTCTATACCACCTACTGTGTTTGTAAAGTGTGTAGATAGAGGCTGCTGAACTACACACCTGGATTACATACTGTCAATTGTTAGGTATCCTGTGTCTTTCCTATTGTACAATGTGAATGGCCTGGCCTGAACAGCAACAGCTGTGAACCTTTCCAGTCTACTGTATGAGTGTAGCTGGTCCACTGTAACATCACTCCGTTGCTATAGCTGTCAGTGTCTGAACAGCTATATGGCATGGCATGTAGAACTGTAATAGTACACAATGTCTGTAAACCTGTGGGTGTTGTTTCCCCTATGACCTCTCTGTGGGAGCATGTTACAGGCAACAATTGTCATTTGTATGGGTGGCACATACAGTGTCCAGTCATTCAGGGGTCAACTGTAGGCATAGTGGCTGTTCCATATTGTGCGCACCTACCACTTATGTATTGTGCTGTACATATAACTGCATGTGTATGTGTAGTCACATGTATATGTACATACATATAGAAATATATATATATATATATATATATATATATATATATATATATATTTTTTTTTTTTCCATAAATATGTATACCTGTATCTGCATATCTGTGTCTGTGTATCTGAAGCCTGGTAATGTTGATGGCTTCCACATAATATATTCCCCATAGGAGACAGAGTGTGCTGCATGATATGTTACCAATAACAGCCTGACATCATACAGGTGGGATGTAGTACAGGTAACATTGTGTGCCCATGTTGCCACTGGCCCTGGTTATGGGATCTCCAACACTTGGTAGTGTATTGCAGGGAGGACGTGTTTGTCTGGGGGGGATGCCTACTTGTACAACTCGTATAGTGTGTGGTGCCTTTCAACCCTATTAAAGTAACATGTAGCCTGTTACACTCTGCTCCCTAACAGCTATATGTGCCTTGCAGTACCAGCACAACAGTGTTGCACCAATAGGTCAGTAGGCATGGGAATCCCATTGAGGTCTGCCACGTGTGTGTGTGTGTGTGTGTGTGTGTGTGTGTGTGTGTGTGTGTGTGTGTGTGTGTGTGTGTGTATGCATGTGTGCATATCTGTAGGGTACACCAGTCCAAGTCCACATACTGCTATTACGATACACATTGCCACACAGTAGTATGGATATTGTTGTTGTCACCCATAGGTGTGGCAACACAATGCAACACCCTACTATGCCTGTGGCATGTGCATCCCATGCATATCCCTGTGGTACCACTGTTGTGATATGCAATGGGTTGTTTTTGAGTCATGGCCAATGTGTGATAGTGGGTATGTCAGAGTATCAAGATGGGTTCTAGTGTGTACAATATCCAGTGGGGAATGTGGGTGCTGTGTACACTGTCTTTACACCATGGTACACCTGGTATATGGCCCACATACCACTCTCAGGTGGCCAATGTCACCATCACCCATACAGGTAACAGATAACAGGATACAGGCCAGTTACACATGTGCTGTGTGCAGCCGACCTGTAACACATTGGACACATGGACTAGTTAGTTAGCAACTATACAACCAAATCTGTAAGATGTGTGTCTACCTGTTATGTGTCAGTCGATGTGTATACGATGGTATGACACACTATGTAGTCACCATATACAAATGTTACACCCCCATTAACATATTGTACGTGTCTGTGGATGGTCTGTATGTAGCACATGACCTGGTACACACCTCACTCTATAGATGGTTGTGTGTGCAATGACAGCTACACAGTTCAGTAGCACTACATACCCTGGTTGGGGTATAGACACAGTATCGCCAAGTAAGGATGTGTGTGTATGTGGATGGGTTGACATAAGGGTGCAGATTATACCTGTACCAGCAGGCCACCAGTCATATTTGTTTGGCCAATAACTGTTATACATACCTGTGGCATGTGTGCCACTGTACACCACATATGTCACAGCCATGGTGTCACCACACTGACATACCCCTGTGGAATATGACTGCGGACAATCCTCCTGCTGACACATCTATGCCTACAGCACAAATGGGTGACAGTATGGGGATATCAATTGGTGTTACCAACAGCTGAGATGCATCATAGCTGCATGGCTACACTACCTAACATGTATGCAGTGCACATTAGCCCTGACTACATTCTACACTGCAGTACATTGCAGCAGTCTATCACAGTCATGGTGTGCATCAGAACCATGTTAGCCTGTCCCTGCATCGATGTTATGGATGGCAGGGATGTGGCACATGTATCATCATATGCACAGGGTGTGTTGCAGGTGTGCCAGAGGCAGAGGGTGGTCCAAGCATGTGTCACCATGTGTGTGGGTGAGGGGTGTGGTTCCTTGATTGGGGCATGGTGATGTGGTGTGTGTCGGTATGGGGTCGCCCTAGGTGTGGTTGTATAGTGTGTGGGCATGCATGCACATAGTTCTGCCATGTGGCTGCCCTATACGGGTAATGTTGGACAGCTGCAGACCATACCTGGCAGGTTGTACAGTTTAGTGCCTCTGGCCACGGACATGCTGACTGTGCCTGCCAGGGGTTCAATGGGCACATGCAGGTACAGACCTTGAGGTGCTACTCTCCCCTGATGATGACATATGTCTGCTGGAACCATGTCCCATCTGGGCCTGACCAGGGCCACGTGCATGAGGCCTGCTGTAGTGTGGTGTGGACAGCAGCCCCTGTAGTGTGCTGGGGCTGGTACTGCCACTATAGGAGTGGCTGTGGGTCCTGGCACGTCCACATTGACCGCCAGCTGCTGGTGTCCCTGGCCTACATCCACACGGCCATCGCACCACTCCCACCACATGTTCTAGCACAGACATACCACAGTCAAGGAGGCCAACCATCTCACCCCACTGTCTATCCATAACCTCGGTATATTCACGGAAGGCACCAGCAAGTTCATGGAGGTTGCCACTTACAGCTGCAAAAGCAGACCTCTGCAGCCTCAGGACCTGTCTGGAGTGCATTTCCATACATGCCTGTGCCTCCATTATGACCTGAAACATGCTGCTGGTGGTACCAGTTGTGGTGCCTCTGCCAGGGGCATGATGACCTGCTGTCCTCCCACAAACACCAAGGTACATCTGCCAATGTGGTGGCCTTCCAGACATCTGGCTATGCCGACTGCGACCTGGCACAGTTGGCATGGACACCACATTTTTCTGGTCATCGCCACCAAGTGCCAACTGTCCCTCTGCTATGGCCACATGTGATGGGGTTTGTAGGGGCACTGTAACTGTGTGCAGGCTTGGGGTGGCTAGGAGGGTGATAACACATGTTGGCACAGTGTCAGCCTCTGACAACCTCACCTGTGTTTCACCTGTACCTTCATTATCATTGGTGTCTGTAGGGACACCTACCTCAGTTTGCATGCAGGAGGGACCCTGACCCACCTCGTCACCTGTGGGGAAAACAAATACACATGTTAAGACCTGTACAGCAGTGCATAACAGTGCCCACACTCACACTGACAGCCACCTTACTACCACATTTTCCCTGAGTTTACAGACAGTCTCACAGTCAGTTACATATGTTCCCCATCCTGCATGGCACTTGCTAATATACACGCATCACTACAGCCCATTAACATATCATTCCTCTCTATGTCTACATGTGTGGTTAGCACACCTGACCTGTTACTCCATCGCCTCCCTGACCTGGGTGGAGTAAGTTGTACATGGCCTCACTGCTGTCACCCTGTATTAGCCTGTGTATGGGCAGTAATGGTGTATGACACCCCTATATGGTTGGGGCTGCTTCATTCACTACACATGTCACACACCAGAGCCTCATACTACAGTCTTGCTCAGTCCATGCCACATCTGCTGCACAAGCGACCCATCATATGGACAACAGTACTACCTGGATACACTCACTGATGTGCTGTGGTAATTCCCCATTGCATTTGTAGTGCTGCATATGTGGGTAGCCGGTTACCTATCTACTGCTGGCAATATGATGTGTATACCTGGTATGTACCACACCTCCCAATGCATGCTCCATGCTACAGACCTTGTTATGCTATCAGCTGTCCTGTGTTCACATTCCTGACAGGTTGTCCTGATGTCCCATGTCGCACTCCATGTACAGCACATTCCCAAGGGGAAGTACCACCATGTGGTCAATCTCACTATTGCCTGTGCATACATGGACACACACACACACACACACACACACACACACACACACACACACATCTGACATGCATCATCCACACTCCACTAGATTGCACTTACAAACACAACCAAGACACACACACACACACACACACACACACACACACACACACACACACACACACACACACACACACCACACTCCTACATGTGGAGTTGCACAACATCTATACACACAGTCCTCCCATTAGCCTTCTGTCAACATGCATTACATATGGAGCTCAACAGCATGCAGTGCAACTATAGTGACATCATGCTAGCAACAGTATACATGTGTGTGAGGCATGGGCTTTGTTTGTAGGTGATGGCCCTTCCCTGTGTTAACACTGCGCCCATGTACAAAGTGTTACTGTGGACCTGTTCTGCACCCTGCCTTGTACTGTGCACCATACCTCGCAGGTGTAGAAACCATTGATGCATCTGTAATACTGTGTTGGTTATGTCAGCTCCAATGCTCACAGCCCCTATGTGTTGGAGCAACACATACCTGGGATGATATGTGAACAGCTGTCAGTTGTGGATGCCTGATGTCTGTGTTACAGATCACAACATCAGCAGTGCATGTATGACCAGTACATGACTATTACACTGACAATCAGCAAACCTTACCATGGCTGTGAGGGGTACCCTACACAAGTCCCAGACCTCTGCATGGTTGTAAGGTCTACTCATGTGCACATCCCTTGGAGTGGACACACTGCGGTCATGAGTGTTGTGGGGTCAGGGTTACATCTGCAACATTTACTTAACCAGATTGTGTGCAGCTGCAGCCATGGTGGTATTGAGTCACACATGTCCCTACTGTAGGCCATGTGTCTTGCCACATATCACATCCCTGTGGACACATTGCACATTGACAGGATGTCAGTTATCTTGCATGTGTCTGTTGTACCCTTCTGATACCCCAGCATGGTCTCTACTGTGATGCAGTGCATTTCTCAGCAACAAAACGTGAATGTGAACAACATGCAGTATTGGTAGATGTGTTAGACATGTGCATCGGGGATATCCCATAGCTATTACATGGCCAGTTTATCATCATGCATGAGCACGAACCATACTCACCGGCTACGGGCTGCTGCCATGGTGGTATCCTGGAGGGACCTACATAGGAGTGCGAGAAAGCTGATGTCAGTGGCCACAGCTGTGGCATTCATAACAGGTGAATTCAGCATTACGTTACATCAACAGTAGAATTACACAATATTACAGCTTATACACAACTGTTTATTACTACTACTACAAAGCAGCAGACTATGTATATGACATCTCAGTTTTTCATGATGTACCTGTACAGATGCAGATGCATACACACGAGTGGGGTACCAATGTGCCCTGGGGTCTTACCTGCATGCTCCTCAGCTGGTGTGTTATTGGCACCCACATCCAATATGTGCCCTGCCAGGTGTTGATGCTGCAGGCAGACAGGTGCCACAAGGCTCCTGAGAGGCTCCTCCACACGGGTGAAGGGTGAATGGGTGGGTTGCCCCCCCCCCCGTTGTGAGGTGGTCCCCCCTTACAGCAGCTGCATGCCGACGTACATGGTGAAAAAGGTCGGTGCAATGATGCCGGACCTGGTCATAGCTGCAGTTATGCAGTCCAACATCATTGACCCTGTGGACTAGCTCATTCCCCAGGGCGGTCCTCTCCTGCTGGTCATGGGCTGTCTGGCCAAAAAGTAGTATGTAGTGCTGTACCAGGTGGTCAATAATGATCGCTGTTTCAGCGGTGCTGTATGCAGGAAGACAACTATAGGACATGTTTCCTGGAAGACATAAGGATAGAAACAGGTCTAAGCCACCAATACAGCAGGGTTACCATAGTTCTTAATACACATATATGTCTCCCCCCACCATATCAGCTACAACAAACCATTCACAGACTGCAGTTATTATGTCAGCTGCTTACCTACCATTGGGAGATATATTGTATTGTGCCACGCTTTGTACTATGTGTTTGTAGCCATGCTCTCTAGGCACACTTATCTTTGCTGGCCTGATACAGACTATTTTACCTGCATGCCATTGTCAGTGCCACTATATATATGTGTATGAATATACATCAATGTACATATATGTGTAGATATATGTTGTACGTTGTTGATATACCTATGTCTATATGAGTGTCTGTATCTGTACACATACACGTCAAATTCTGTATCACACAGATATGTGGAGTGCATACAGACATCTGGTCTGCATTCTGTAACCATCTTTCATTCACAGCTGCACTGTTCTGCCTTCCTGCAACACAGACAGGTGTCACATGTGAACACAGCCTAACATTAGGGTGGTAACTATGGTGTGAGATTGCTGGTATGCCTATTATACACCTATGGCATTTGTGCATGCTACATTACACATTCACATGACTGTCCTGCAAGTGGTGTGCTCTGACACCCATGTGTCTATCATGATGGCAGTACATTCACCAAAAGCTATTGTCCACACTAACATAACATACACAGATATTATGGCTGACATCTTTGTCATTCATTGCTGATCTGCACAGTTGGTGGGTATGTCCCACTGCTTACAGGGACAGACAGTATTGTCCAGAGCAGTTGTTCAGCGGGACATCAGTACAGGGACAACTACAGATGGCACTTATCAAACATTCTACATCATATATCCTATTAATCTATACCACATACTACATTAAATTACATATAGTTATGTTTTACATACCTTTTATTGTTTGGACGGGTGTGACGCCTTCCCGGTTGTGGCCTTTAGTTATTTGTTTCCCACTGTGTGAGTTCCATTTTATAAGTTTTTTTTTTCTCTCTCTCTCTGTCTCCCTCCCTCTCCAATAGAGTGAATGAGTTGGTTTGAATGGATTTCAGCATGGCTTTTGTAGGTGATGCACATGATCAGGTGATGGGCTCTGCACCAATCAGTGTGCAACAGTTGCTGATTGCATGCAGCCTGCTGTGTAGTGATTCTGTTAACCATCATCATGGCAACCCAGTACTATAAATTGCTTACTCATGTGGGCGTTGTCCCTTCACCTTAACAGTTTGGAGGACATCCTTCCTGTATGTGGGCAGCAGTGTTACAGACGGCAGGTTGCAGTACCTATTACAGTGGGGCTTGCAGACACGGGACAACTAAACAATCTTAAGAAGTTCCAGACCTACAGACAGAGTTAGTAGTGTTGTTATGTGCTTTGTATATTGCTGGTCTTGCAGTGTTTGCATGTACATAGTAGTTTAGGATGGAATGCAGTCTGTCTGCATAGCTCTCAACAGTGGGCCTATCCACATGATGGCCAGTGGATTGTCTGTTTGCTTTTGCCTGTGCATCACACAGGTCTTGTCCTAGATATATCCCCGGCAATCTGTCTGTTGCATGCTATCAGTATATGGCTACATCCAGTTGTGTTCCTGATGTGTTATTCCTGCATAAGGGTATGTTGCAATGAATCCTGTAACACCAGCAATTTGCAGGGTGTGTAACAGCAATATTACGAGTATGGCCCTGTGTTCCTGCCTCTGTCCTCCACATATATGGCTGGCTTTGTCCTGCTGTGATACGGTTAGGGGTTGTTCGGTATTGGCCTATCATAATATACTGCTAACATTCCTGCTATCATCCCAGTCATATCATGGATTCCCACGACATTTGTTGGTCAGGGTCCATACATGTGACAGATACATAGACATTATCACAGGTAATAAATGTCCCCCTAGGCCTTGACTACAGGGTGTAACTGGCGGCTGCTGAACTACATCTGTTATTGTTTATTGCTACCTATCTTGATGACAAATCCTTTGTCCACAGTTGTACGAATTGACGGGCCTGGTCTAGACAGCATAGTATGTTATATATCCGCACTGTCTGCATCTACTTTTCTGTGTGGGCCTTGCATTCCTCACTGATTAAATAAGTCCAGATCTATGTGCTGTTGGTAATGGCATACATTATTGTAAAATACACCATTAATGGTTGTCTGTGTATACATATCTGTGTGTCATCTCATGTCCTTTGAATAGTGAGTGGGCTATGTGTTATTCAGTACACCTGTTCAAGTGCAAATGTCATTTAGTAGGTTATACAGCAAAACGATGTTGTTATACCGATTTAACAAGTTAAATAGAATGTGCTGCAGTGGGACTCGAACCGAGAATGCATGCACGTTAGGGGGATGCTCTGCCCACTACACTATTGCAGTTCTGCATAATTTGCATATTTCTACCTTAATGCCATACCCATGCTCCCTTTCCCCGGCCCCCGAGCTCCACGTACACAGCATCCATCCATTCTCCAGTTGCTAGCTCTGCCATATCACACCTCCACACATTTCCCTCTCTGCACATCTCGGTACTCCTCCATATTACTGCCTCGATGCAACCTTCTGCAGGCTCTTCATCCGTTTAGTTCATGTGCGTTCGAGCCTTCCCTTCATCCACATCCGATACTAATGGAAAAATCATTCTGACCCACAAAGTCTGGTGCGTCCCGGCAGAGACGGACCTGTTGTTGTGTCATGTGTAGACTTTGCTGGTCTACACAGTTTCTCCCACTGGTAGCATCCTGCCAGGGTTTTGAGAAGCAGCAGTTTGCTCACACACCAGACCAGCCTCATCTCCTGCTTCTGTGGATGAAACATGCCCCCATGGCATGCCTCATTTTCCATTCTTCTCTTCATTATTATACAAGACTACTGTTCTCACAGTATGCGTGGACAGGCACTGTTCATTGATACTCATAGACTGCTCGGAATACTGTGACTGAGCACTGTGCACATGTTTGCTGGTATTAATGTACATACTTACATACATTTCCTATATTGTTGACTGACTGTGCCAGATGATATGTTTGTGATAACAGCAGCTGATTGTATATCTGCCATGCCTTTGTGGCAACTCACTTGGACTATAGTGTGCAGGGGGGAGGACCTGGGAGTACTGATTATGTTGTTACTGGCCACGATGAGGGCTGTGGGCTACAGTGTGCCTAAGGCACTGCAGGGGAAGTGCAGGTGGGTATGCGCTGTTGTGCGCTAGGCTCAGACTTGCTGACCTCCAATTATGGTGTCTTACACTGGGTTGGCCTCCACATTGCTTAACCAGTGTGGGCATTGCTTACCACCACCCAAAAAGGTGTACTCCCACTTGCTGCTGCATACCCTCGCGCTACTTCATGTACATGTCGGTATTATACATGCTTAAGTCAGGTGTACATATCAGGTATGACTGTTCACGAAGGTCAGTGTAAGGTTAAGTGGGATTCCAGTTCAGCATTTCTGGATAGGTTACACTCAGGTATTCAGGTTAGGTTTAGTTATGCCATACTGTGTTGTAGAGTAGATGTGAATAGTGAAGGTGTAGGTGGGTAGGTGGAAGGGGGACATTTTAACTGTATAGTAGGCCATTCGACTGATTGATGGGGGAGCAGTAGTGCAGGTTTGCAGGGTGTTAGGATATGTATGTGAGGCAGGACAGGAGGTGTCAGTGTCAGTAGTTGGTGCAGGGGTATGGAGTGTTGGGGGGGGGTGGACTTTGCCAGGTGGTGAGCAGGTGGTGATCCAAGTGTGCTTGAGGTTTCCCTTCATGTGTTATTTACATGTGTAGTCTGGGACAGCTGCAGTAATACACCTGGGTTGGGGGTTCCAGATTCTGCCAATATAGTTGTGTGGAGGGTGTCACCTACTTGTGACTGTAAACATTACTACGAATGAAACAGGGGTCAATAGGTAAGTGGTGTTATTAGGCCACACAGAGGGGCTGATAGTAGGGACATGTCCAGGGATGCACAGGACGGCTGACAGGAAGGTCCACAGATGGCCATTTCTTCTACAGTGACAGCTGTGTATATACCCTACATTTGGGGGTAAACACTACTAAAAACTCCTGATGTCCACCACGGCAGTAAAAGTTAATAGTAAGATCAAAACTTTAATAAACAGAATATAACATAAAATAAGCAGTCCTCAGTCTTCCGATAAGCGCTTTCGGCAAATAAGCCTTCCTCAGATCGTATAAAAAGGACTGTTCAGCTTTTGTATTTATAAGGCATCACAGCCATTCCTCATTTAGTTCTCTGACACGCCCTTGTTGCAAACCATGGTCCTGAGGGAGGGGGTGTGGAGGCAGGCTATGTGTGGTGGTTTAGTAGCTACGGGCCGGTAACCAGGGTAGGGATGGTGGTTGCATGTGTGCAGTGGGTGGGGAGGGGGAGTGGAACAGTGGGTAATGTATGTATGGGTCGGGGATGGCCTTGGTTGGATGGGCCTGTACTGCTCGGCCTACCTAGTGGGTGGGGGAGAGGGGGAATGTGATGTCAACATGTGAAACATTACAGAGGGCTAATTTAAATCCCTATTTCATGACACACGTACAATACAATGAACGTGGTAGTGTATTGCATGGTGAATGTGTTTGGCTGGGCGAGGGGTATGCCACTTCATACATGACATATATTGTTTGGGGCCTGTCAAGCCCATTCACGGTGCATGTGGACATATATGTGTCTGTTAATCTACCATTGCTATCTACAGATGTCTGGCCGTATATACCTCTGTGGGTATATATATTTGTTGACATATTTCTATGTCCGTATTTACCTACGGAGACATATATCTGCATACATACATGTAACTTTCTGTGTATATATGGACATATAGATGTTGACATATATATGTGTAGTTGTTGGCATTTGCATGTATATCTGTGCATATATTTGTATATATATATATACATATATATATATATATGTGTGTGTGTGTGTATATATCTCTGGATAATTCTTTTATATATATATATATATATATATGTGTGTTTGTGTGTGTTTCTACAACTATAGATATGTTGTATCCATTTAGATAGTAATATATTTGCACACACACGTCCATCTAGTTGTAGGTATACATTCTCTGTGCTGTTGTGTGACTGGACTGGATGATATGTATCTGACAACATCTACTTTATTTGTATCTGTCATGGCTTAGAGGTAAATCCCTTTGTCTATGGTGTGCAGGGTCCTTGGTTCAAGTCCTGCAGGAGTTGTTTATTTTGTTGCTGGCCAGAACATGGGCCATTGGGTACAGAGTGATTACGGCACATTAAAGCAGTTGTACGCGGGTGTGCAGGGGTTTGCACGGAGCTAAGCACTGCTAACCTCCGGTTACAGTTTCTAACACTCGGTTAGCTTCTACTTTGCTTATTCTGTGTAGGTAATGCTTACCCCCGCGCAAACACACTTAAACATGCTTACTAGTGCTTATATATGCTTACTACTGCTTATTTGAGCTTAAACCTGCCTACTAGTGCCTTATTCCATCTGACACTGATACGTCACATTTGTGCATATCTTATGGTACTCCAGTTCATATATTTCTGCTATTTCGTGGGTCTTGCAACAAAAATATTGTTCATAATGTGCTTTTCTGTGTAAAATAGACTGTGCTACAGTGGGACCCGAACCAGGAATGCCTGCTCATTGGTCGGATGCTCTGCCCACTACACTTTTGCAGTTCTACTTAATTTGCATATTTCTACCTTAATGTCATACCCATGCTCCCTTTCCCCAGCCCCCATGCTTAATATACACAGCATTCATCCATTCCCCAGTTGCTAGCCCAACCATACCACACCTCCACACATTTCCCTCTCTGCACGTCTCGGTACTCCTCCATTATACTGTCTCATCCCAAGCTTCAGCAGGCTCTTCATCTGTTTAGTCCGCATATGTTCAAGCCTTCCCTTGATCCTCCTATGATACTAGTGGAAACACCTATGTGACCCACAAGGTTTGGTTCATGCTGTTAGGGACAGACCTGTTGTGGTGTCATGGGTAGACTTTGCTGGTCAACACTGTTTCTTCCACTGGTAGCATCCTGCCAGGGGTTCAGGAAGCAGAGGTTTGCTCACACAATGGGTCAGGCTCATCTCCCGTTTCTGCGGAACCAACTCCCCAGGTGTGACATTCTGTGCATGAAGCACGCCCACATGCCCCCACGGCATGCACCGTTATTCATTCTTCTCTTCAGTATTATGCAAGACTACTGTTCTCACAGTATGTTTGGACAGGCACTGTTTATTGATACACATAGACTGCTCAGAATACTGTGTTTGAGCGATGTGCACGTTTGCTGGTATTTATCTACATACCTACATACATTTCCTATACTGTTGAATAACTGTGCTGGATGATATGTTTGTGATAGCAGCTGAATGTGTATCTGCCATGCCTTAGAGGTAACTCACTTTGACTATAGTGTGCATGGTGGGGGGGGGTTGGAACCCAGGAGTGCAGATTACCTTGTTATTGGGTACGAAGAGAGCTGTTGGCTACAGAGGGCCTAAGGCACTATAGTGGAAGTGTAGGCAGGTATCCACTGATGTGCATGAGGCTCAGATCAGCTCAGATCTTCTGACCTCCGGCTACGGCTTCTTACACTTGGCTGGCCTCCACATTACTTAACCAGTGTGGGCATTTCTTACCGCCTCCCAAACAAGTGTAGTCCCACTTGCTGCAGCATACTCCAGCGCTACTTCATGTATTTAGTTCACATTTGTTGTCCAGGACAATCTGACTGGATGCTTCACCATTGTCAGCGGTGGCCTGGGGAGTGAAGCTCCACAGTAATCCCCAGCTACACATTACACATAGTACTGAGGTGTACACATTCATAGAGAGTAACAAACTTAACATAGCTACATACCACATTCTTTCTGCTTAGTTCACATTAACATATCGGTATTATACATGCAAAGGTCAGGTTTACATGTCAGGTATGACTGTTGACATAGGTCAGTTTAAGGTGAACTGTGATTCCAGTTTAATGGTTCTGGATAGCTTACACTCAGGTATTCAGGTTAGGTTTAGTTATGCCATACCTGTGTGTTAGAGTAGAAGTGAATAGTGAAAGAGCAGGTAGGTCGGTAGAGGGGGGCATTGTAACTGTATAGTAGGTCGTTGGTATGATTGGTGTTGGAGAAATAGGGAAGGTATGCAGGATGTTGGGATTTGTATGCAGACAGGACAGGAGATGTCGGTTTCACTAGTTGGTGTAGTGGTATGGAGTGTTAGTTGGGGGGCTGTTCACCAGGTGGTGAGCATGTGCTGCTCCAAGTGTGCTTGGGGTGTTCCTTCATGTGTTATTTACATGTATAGTGTGGGACAGCTGAGGTAATTCACGTGGGTAGGGGGTTCCAGATTCTGCCAATATAGTTGGGGAAGAGGGTGACACCTACCTGTGACTATGAACAGTAGTAGTAATGGCACAGGGGTCGATAGGTAAGTGGTGTTAATGGGGCACACAGAGGGCCAGATAGTAGAGGGAATTTCCAGGGAAGTGCAGGTAGGCTGACGGGAAGGTCCATAGGTGGCCATTTCTTCTCCAGCAACAGCTATGTATATACACTACATTTGGAGGTAGGTTTGGATACTCACACCCCCGGGTGGGGGTGGGGACAACAGTAATACCTTGTGATGCCACATAGTTCGGCTTACATGCCTACAGTGGGTTGTTGCGACCATGTGTTCTTTGGTCTTATTTAGTGGGATTTGCAACAATACATCTGGTTATACCGTACTTTGCCATGTAAAATAGACTGTGCTGCAGTAGGACTCATAGCGGGAGTGGCTGCTCTTCAGGTGGTGGCTCTGCCCAATGAGCACTATTGCTTACATCCCTGGGGTGGTCTGAATAGACCCACTCCAGCAAACACCTGCATGCCTAGACCCATATTTACATACCCATAGTTCCCCCACCCGCACCTCCTCTACAGCACTCATCCTTACTCTGGGTGCAGGTTGGGTCTAAACACACCACTACACACTGCTCACTCTCCACTTCATGGGACCCATCTCGTACATTGTCTCGACCCATGGGTCATCTGGCTTTCCCACCCTTGTAGTCCAGGAACGTACATGCCCCGACTTAATAGGTCATCGCACGGGCTTCCTCCGATAACAAGACAATTGTTGTGGTGTCCCGCAAGGGATGCTCCTGTCTCTGTTCCAAGATTAGACTTCTCAGGTCCACTGCGTCCCCCCCCCGGTTGTATCCTGCCTGTGGTTTGGGGAGCAGTGGATTATTTGCATTGTTTGTGGGTTTGTTTGTATGTTTTAATAAAAAACGCTGTAAAGTACCAATGAAGGCTGTCCTCCTTGTTCACATACAAAAATCTAAACACTTCTTAGTGATAATCCAAAATACGATGGCCAGGTTACATCCAAATAGACTTAGATCAGATTCTGATGAAGTCTCTGCATTAGGAGATGAAAGCACTAAATCTGTTTTATTTTGTTTGTTTTGCAATAAAATCTGTTAAGATGTAACCTGGTCATCATATTTTGGATTATCACTAAGAAGTGTTTGGATTTGTGTACGTGAACAAGGAGGACAGCCTTCATTGGTACCTTACAGCGTTTTTTATTAAGGTGTTTGTTGGCGACTAATTTTGTGATTACTTGTTTGTATGGTTCCCCTGTCCAGCTAGGCAGGGGGGGTACATGCTACGTGTTACACGTTTGTTGCTTGGGCCCCTCACCTCCATTGGCATGGCCTGTGAGTATATGTCATTCTTAAGTGCTGTATCTTATCATAGCTATATATCTGTGTATATCTACACACACACACACACACACACACACACACACACACACACACACATATATATATATATATATATATATATATATATATATATATATATATATATATATATATAAATATATATCTGCATACATATATAAATATATATTGCTGTATATATATCTAATGACATGTGGAAGTATGGGTGTCTGCATATGTATATATGTATATGTGGGTATTTACTTATATGTCTATCTATGTATATATACATTTGTACTACAGAGAGGGGGAGGTATATATCTATATAGTTATGGGTATTTATACAAACACATATACCTCTAAATATTTAGCTACATATCCTGTAATGTTGACTGGTATTACTGGATACTGTGTTTCATGTGTTACACGTATACTTTGCGATACCTACAACTAAATCCGTTAGTGTACACAGAGTCACACATGACATCTATTGTTAGTACCAGGAATACATTCATCCCATGTGGGACAACGCAAACATTGGGTATTCAACCTTCGTCTACACCCAGGGTTACATAGGTACCCCTGGCTATGTGCATGGCCTACGGCGTGTGCCACACCTAGGATACTTGGGTCAGGACATCATACAGGATGGGTCCCAAGGGGGATGGTGGGGCAATGTGTGGTGGTGTAGTAGCTACTGGATGGTAATCAGGGTAGGGATGGTGCCTGCATGTGTGCTGGGGGTGGGGGGAAGCAGAACTGTGGGTTATACATGTATGGGTTGGAGATGGCCTTGATTGGATGGGCCTGTACTGCTCGGCCCGCCTAGTGGGTGGGGGAGAGGGGTATGTGATGTCAACATGTGAAACATAACAGAGGGATAATTTAATTCCCTAGTTCAATGACAGACATACAATACTATGAGCTTGGTAGTGTATTGCAGGGCGGACGTGTTTGGCTGGGCGGAGGGGTATGCAAATTTATATGTGACGTATATTGTTTGGGGCCTCTCAGGCCCATTGACAGTGCATGTGGACATATATGTTTCTGTTCATTTACCATTGGTATCTACAGATATCTGGCCATATATACCTCTGTGAGTATATATATTTGCTTACATATTTCTAACTATGCCAGAATATACCTACGGAGACATATATCTGCGTACATATGTCACTTGATGTGTATATGTGGACATATAGATGTTGACATATATATGTGTAGTTATCAGCATTTGCATGCATATCTGTTCTTATATTTGTATATATATATATATATATATATATATATATATATATATATATGTATATATGTATATATCTCTGGATATTTATATATATGTATATATATGTGACTACATCTATAGATATGTTGTATCCATTTAGATAGTGACATATTTGCACACACATGCCCATTTAGCTGTAGGTATACATTCTCTGTACTGTTGCATGACTGGGCTGGGGTTATGTTTATGACATCATACAATTTCTGCATCTATGGTATGGCTTAATGGTAAATCGTTTCGTGTATGGATGTACATGGTCCTTGGTTCCGGTCTTGAGGAAGCTGTTTGTTTTGTTGCTGAGCAGAACACCGGCCATTGAATACAGTGTACTTAAGGCACTTTCAAGGAGTTGTAAGGGGGTTTGTGCAGAGGTAAGCACTGCTGACTTCTGGTCACAGTGTCTTACACCCAGTTAGCTTCTCCTTTGCTTAATCTGTGTCGGCAGTGCTTCACCCCGTGCAAACGCACTTGCACATGCTTACTAGTGCTTACATATGCTTACTACTGCTTATCTGTGCTTACGCCTGCTTACTGCTGACTTATTCATTATGGTACTTACGCTTCAAATGTGCATTTAATGCAGTACTCCAGTTCACATTTAAATGTTATTTAGTAGGTTATACAGTAATAAAATGTAAATAAATGTTTATATACAGATTTCACATGGAAAATGGTATATGTTGCAGTGGGACTCGAACCGTGAATGCCTGCTCATTAGGCAGATGCTCTGCCCACTACACTATTGCTGTGTTGCTTCATTTGCATATATCTTCCTTGTTATCCTCTTCAGGCTTTTAAGCTGCTTTAACCATAGCTAAGCGATGGGCACACCCGTGCACCCATGGTTAGCTGTGCTCAGAGTTTTAAAAAAAATAAAGGGGTTTCTTCTTTTTATTTTTATGTCCTGTTGCTGTTGTACACTTGGGGGACTGTTGGTGGGGAAATGCGGACACCTATGAGCAGTCTCGCTCATTTATTTACACTTTCTGCTGTTCTACTTTGCAGGGGCATATTTATTCTGAGAGCTCTGCTCTCAGACACGGCCCCTACACTCGTACACGCTCCTTGTAGGATTAGGAATTCAGGCAGCGCGCCTTCATTAATATGCATGGTGCGCTGCCATCTTCCTCCTAAATGGCCACTTCCATGCAGGACTAGACTAGTCCTGCACTGAAGATTAGTAAATCCAGGGGTCTGTTCCAGATGATCTCTATATTTGCCACTATATTTGTGGACTTTCCACTTTTCTTTCCTTCTCTTCTGGTCTTTTTCTTTATATTTATGTTTTGCTTTTAGGCACTTTAAGTTGCCATCTGATTCCTATCTACTTCTGTTTTGATATCTATTCCAACTTTTTTCCAAAATACTTCTGTTAAACTGAGTGGCACAGTCATTTTAGACTTCTTCTCTTCATGCTTTATAATGTTAAGCATGTTTGGATCTGATGAGATCAGCAAATACATATGTAGTCCCACAAATGCATATCTGTACATGAAATCAACTGCAAGGGTACCCATACCTTCTTCAGACTGAGGAACATAATCCCGGTGTCCCTTGTTTTGTATATGTACATTGATAAGCAGGAAACATTTTTTGTCCAATTGAGTCGATACATTTTGGGACCAGTCAATCAAACCAAAGCTGTAAACTAGAATAGGAAGAGCAAGGTAATTTATAGGCTGGACTTTATTTCCAGATGTTAAAGACTGTTTTCAAATTAGCTTCAGTCTTCTGAAGGATTCCTTACTAAGCTTTGTTCTCATTTGTTCATGTTTTATTGCCAACCATTCACCTATTCCCAAATATTTATGCACTCCTTTCTGCTCAAGTTCCTTTATATCACGTTCCTTTCCAGGCTGATATTTTCTTGTTTCTACAGCTTTCCTTTTATAAATATTGTTTTTGCACATTTATAAAGACCAAATGGCAATCCTATAACATCTGAGAAAGTCTTAACCATTTGTAATTGTACTCTCAGATCCACATCTGATGAACCATACAATTTTTAATAGTCCACAAAAAGTAGATGAGATTTCTATAAACCAGGTTAGTTTCTGGCAGTTAAACTGTAACCATAACCTAATATATTAAACAAACAGCTTCATAGGTTAAGGGCAATAGAAAACAGCAGTAGTAACAAAGAATCACCCTGGAATATCCCCCTTTGATTTTTTATCCCTGGTATAATAATTTGCCCTCTGTCATGGCTTAGCTGCAAAGTGGTTTGCCACTGTTCCATAGTCACTGCAGTGTCATTGATCAATGTATCATCTTATATATCTGTAAGCATTCCATTATCCATGAATATGGGATGCTGCTGAATGCTATTTTTACAATCTATCCATGCCATAATAATATCCCTCCTTTTTATAGTTCTCTATTATGGCTCTATTTAATAATATATGATCCTTTGTCCATATGACTTTCTTTGTTACCTTTTCTCTGTAGCCATGTTTTAGTTTTTTTTTCTGGATGGCTGTCAGTTTATTGGTCTATAGTTCTTAGGTTGGCTTGTAGGTTCACTCTTAAGGAGGAGTATCCTTTTTACTGTTGTTAACCAAGTTGGTGTCTGTTGGAGATATTCATAGATAATTCTTACTCAGGGCTAAATCTTTGTGTTGAGATATTAATACCTTTAGCCAAAAGTTAGGTACTGCACCTGGGTCCAAGGTTTTAAGTTTAAAAGCTTTTCCTAATTTTGTCTGAATTTCTAGGGTACTTCATCCTATTTCATATCGCCAACATTACTGCTCCTTACTGTTTCTTTTAGTTCTTCTATTCATTTGAAATATTTGTTACGTTCAAAAGGATTGTCATAAATAATTCTTCAAAATGTACCTTTTTAGCTGGAGTTTCTATTCTTTTTGCTATGTTTTTCAGTTTTCTGTAAAATCTTTTTGGGTCATCAATTAATTGCTTGTTTTACACTTTTTCTTTATATTTATCTGTATACCCTCTAAGTTTTCTGCTTGTAATAATATTTTTAGTTTATTATTAGAAATAGTGTGTGATGAATCCTGGTCTGTTTTGATACCATATGCTGCTTTTTCCACATCTGTCGCTCTAAGGATTTTTGATGATATGTTCTCACTTCTGTATTCTTCTACAGTGATACTTCTTGTCTTAGTTGTTTTATACTTTTCTGTATTTGATGCTTCCATGAGTGCCATTCTGCTTGTTTCCCTCCTTTCCTTTGGTACTTTATAGTTTGTGGTAACACTTTATCCATTATTAGTTTACTTGCACGCTAATATATCTTATTTATTTCTGTTATAGCACATGAATTTCTTATAACAGTTCTGATTACTGTCTTCATCTATTTTACCAGTCTTCTAACATTTTGGGCCTTAATTACTTTGTGTTGAAGATCTGCTGTTATTTTTAGGTAATCAAAGACTCATTTTGGCAAATGACAATGAAAGTAAGAAACTAAACTAATCATACTGTCAAATGTCAAAAACCACAATAGATAAAACTGAAGAATTGAGTTTCACTGAAAAGTAGAAAGCAGTTAATGAGCAGCACGGAGGCTTAGTCAAAAGACCTCTACATTACAATTTCAAGTTCTAAGGTTCAAGCCCAACTTTTGGTCACTGTCTATGTGAAGGCTGTTATGCTCTCATTGTGGCTTACTGAGATTTCTCTGCATACTTCATTTATTTCCCAAAGGTGTGCTTGTTGATTAGATTCACTGTGTTATCTATGCATTTATACACTGCATTGCCTTGGTTTTGCATCTAAGTCATGACTGAAAAGAGTTTATGAACCAGACCACTTACCCAGTTAATAAATTCTACAATAAAATAAAATGCCATTTTTTTGTGTCTTTCAGCTTTTCCCGGTTAGGGGTCGCCACAACGAAACTCCGGTCTGCTAATGATTGGCAGTTGATTTTTACATACCGGCTTGCCAGGCCTGATGCACAACTTTCAACAAAAGTACGCCCATTCATGCATGTCTCCATGCAGAAGACGCTCTAGCTGAGAATCGAACCGGACAGCGTCTTACTGTGAGGCAACAAATGCCATAAAAAAGGTAAATATTGAACAGAATATTCCACACTATAAACATTTAATTTTCCAAAGGAACAGCCTACATTGAAGTGGAAGTTGAAAAAAGAGCTGACTCCATGGAATCCAAAATACCAAAAGACAACCTAAATAAAGCATTTTTTCGGGGGGGAGGGGCAAGTCCTCTTGTACCCTCTACGAGAAAGGTAAGCCCTTACCCTCTCCCTCTCTCTCTCTCTCTCTCTCTCTCTCTCTATATATATATATATATATATATATATATATATATATACCAATTTCACGATCACATCAAGACCAGCAAGAGAAAAGCTCTATACCGAGGAAATCCCTGCTTTTGCATACTCTGACACCACACCAGTAACCATTTCCCATCACAGAAAAAAATACATGTATCCCATTTCTTAAAATCATTCAACATTACCACATTCCAAAAAAGTGATCAGTTAGACATCTTGGATATTTTCTGCAATCAAACAAACATTCAACATGCGAGCCATTTAATGTACTCAATGGCAAACAAACACACACACACGCGCACACACACACACACACACACACACACACACACACACACACACACACACACACACACACACAGACACACAAGCACGCGCAAGCATACACGCACACACACACACACACACACACACACACACACACACACACACACACACGTGCGCGCGCACACACACACACACACACACACACACACACACACACACACACAATGTGCACACTGGCATCAACAAAACTAATAATAATAAATCCAAGAAGGAATACAGTATAATAACTATCATTCTGGTTCTCACCAGCTTCAGTACAAATATGATGACTAATATAACACTCACAGGCCCTTTGTGCATCGCTGGTCTTTCGAAATTCTCTGACCTGGCAGCTGACCATTTACTGTTCCTAACGTACTGAGTCAGTTTTCCAACTGTTTGGTTAACAGACATTAGTAAACCAGGTATACACCATTTTTTGCTGAGAATGTTGCAGCTATTAATAAGTAGCTAATGGAATTAGTACCCATGCAGTGTTTGTTTATACTTGCTGTCACATGATATATGCTGACCCTGCAAACTCTGTGGACATTTCAATCAAGTCTAATCAGCACCTCTCAATGGATGTTAAGATGGCTGTGTAATTTCTTTATACACTGAATAATGCTACCTTAAATATCAAAAATCAAATTATGCTGCCTGAGTAATATCTTGAATTTACATAGCACAATATTGCCCTCTAGTACCTTACTCTGACATCTTTTTGCCTCTCTATTGAATACAGTTGTCTGCTATATAAGTATCACTAGCTAATGCTTGTCTGTCCTTTAACCTTAAATAGCTGTGTTTATGCAACATGCATATTAAATGAATATTTATTCTTGCCTGTCCTAAATGACTCATTAAAACGTTTTTGAAGGTACTTGTATGACTACAGCTCAAGGAGTTCTGCTTTAGCTAATACATTGATTTTTCAGCTGTTGCTGTACAATATCCTGATCAATACATAAATGGTAGGGCATTACCTGCATCACTGTCAGCCAGTTTTCATTTTTCATAGTCCTTTTCACCAAAACCAGACTATGAAGCTCCATTTCCCTATTTAGATCAATTGTTCTTCTGATCATTGGTATTTTAGATGGTGGCAGTTGCAGGGAATATACATACACACACACACACACACACACACACACACACACACACACACACACACACACACACACACACACACACACACACACACAAATCTTTCTCTCACACACACACACACACACACACACACACACACACACACACACACACACACACACACACACACACACACACACACACTCGCACATACACAGGCTCACAGTTTTAACAGAGGATTATGGTTATAAATTATTAAGGAGCGACTTCCTATATTCCTGCATCTGATCCCCTCAGGCTCCATTTTCCTTCAATGTGACTGATTTAGTCACTTATTCAGACAGCACTCTGGGACATTTGGGTAACAGGCCTAAGCTCCTTGGTGGTCTACTGGACTGTATGCCTAGCAACTTCGTATGAACACAGAAAACATTCTATAGGTGGTATGGACTTCTCCACACCAGTGTCAGACAGTACACTTGCCTTTCATGTCAAGTAGATCAAACACCTGTAGTCTCTCTTCAAACACTGGGTGTTTGGACTCATTTTTTTGTAATGACACTGTACTGCACAATAAGGAGGAAGCTGCCTACCTGAGGTACCATCCTTAGAATAAGACACTAAACCACGGTCTCACCTGCCTGAGTTGGTGGTACTTCAAGTGGATGCAAATATCTTAAAGTACTCATTGACATGGCTGCTTTATTTGCTGTCATTCATAGTACAACCACCAATTTCTCAAATGTTCAGTAACATCAGAATAGTAAAATAATGTTGCAAATTCAACTTCAGATTACATGTAACAACCTACATTGCCAGCATCTTTAAACATAAAACATAAAATCTTTACCTCACAAGTTTTTCCATATATATTTAATTTCTCTCTCTTCATGAATATATTTTTATATGTTTATACCTGGAAAGCTTAAAACAACACAAAATTGAACCACAGAATATTGAAAAAAGAGCTGACTCCATGGAATCCAAAATACCAAAAGACAACCTAAATAAAGCATTTTTTCGGGGGGGAGGGGCAAGTCCTCTTGTACCCTCTACGAGAAAGGTAAGCCCTTACCCTCTCCCTCTCTCTCTCTCTCTCTCTCTCTATATATATATATATATATATATATATATATATATATATATATATATATATATATATACCAATTTCACGATCACATCAAGACCAACAAGAGAAAGCTCTATACCGAGGAAATCCCTGCTTTTGCATACTCTGACACCACACCAGTAACCATTTCCCATCACAGAAAAAATACATGTATCCCATTTCTTAAAATCATTCAACATTACCACATTCCAAAAAAGTGATCAGTTAGACATCTTGGATATTTTCTGCAATCAAACAAACATTCAACATGCGAGCCATTTAATGTACTCAATGGCAAACAAACACACACACGCGCGCACACACACACACACACACACACACACACACACACACACACACACACACACACACACACACACACACACACACACACACACACACACACAGACACACACACACACACACACACACACACACACACACACACACACACACACACACACACACACACACACACACACGTGCGCACACACACACACACACACACACACACACACACACACACACACACACACACACACGCACACACAATGTGCACACTGGCATCAACAATACTCTCCAAGTTCTTCTGGTTATCTTATTCAGTGCTAATACCACTAATCAAATGCAAATTGCATACAGCGGACTCAGGACAAAACCTTTATGTTGTAGATTCAGCTCTCGCCATTTGTTTAGTGCAATGTTAGTTCCTTTCTCACTGATTCCCATATGACAAGATGACATGGCTATCTCCAAATGCACACCAATCTTACTATCATCTATACTCCTTATAATATACCAAATGAGTTGTTTGTCCAACCTTTCTTCAGGCCACCTAAAATTTTTGGCAAGCATTTACTGTTAAAATACAACCCTTTTGAAATCTTGGAGGTTCCCAATATAAAGATTAAACTAGACACATAGCTGTTTTTTTGTATGCACTTTAAGACTTCAACTTTACTTGATAACTGTGATGTGCTGCTAACATCCTTTACTTTGAGCATCATCTCTTTTCACAGTACTCAGATTTTTTACAAAATGTAGCTAATCCTTCTGCAATCTATACTGATAGTATTTAATGCAAAGAAAAACAACGGCTTAGCAGCGCCAAAGGTTTAATTAAAAATATAAAAAGAAAAGCTTTTGGATAACAATCCTTCTTCAGTGCAATATCAAATCATTCAAATTTAATTTACATAATTTTAATTACAGATGGACTGCACAGTTTAACTGGATGACAAAATGCTAGAGCCTAGGTAGTTGAAAGGCATTTACCCACTTGAGAAGTCCTATGTCACAATAAAAATTGGACCTTAATAAAACTGAACATGCTCAGTAATCTCCAAAATTAAGCTGGTAATCAGCACAAAGTTAAGTGCGTTGAAAAACCTGATTTTGATTTTTTTTCTTTTTGTTAGAAGTTTGCAGACTGGTTTACAGCTGTGCAGACTTTGGGTTTTACTTTCTGACTGTGTCAGAGGATGCAGCCGATGTGGACAATCTAAAATGCAGACTGAGACAATTAGTTGCCAAAAGTAAAAACAGAAAGGGAAGCCGATACTAAAAATATCTAAACTAGCATGATCTAATCTAATGTAATTTGGTAGTCTATTCCATGCATCAATTGTTCTCTCAGAGAACCAATTAGTACACTGCTCAGCTCTATAGAATCTTCTGCATAGGTTGACTGATGATTCTCTGCTACCTTTTGATAACCCAAAATAACTCCAAACATTCCCTGAGGTAGTTGTCTCTAAATGCCCTATATTCCTGAATAAGACAGCCTCGTAAATAACTGTATGAGGCACAGTACAAGTTCAGACATTTTAGTCTTCCATAATAACTTACATTTTCACATCCATGGATGCTCTTGGTATATTTCCCCTGTACTCTGTCCAGTTTGCTCATGCTTGTTTACATATAAGGTTTCCATGCTGTTATTCCATAGTCAAGTGTGTGTCTAATGCAATTAACAAAAGATGACTTAATAATTTCTGATTTCCTATACTTTATAAATCTTTTTATACAACCTAGTTCTATAGCTATCATTAACGAATTGGTTGATATGATTAGAAAAACTAAAAAAATGGATCTACCAATATACCCAAGTCCTTAAATGAATCAGCAGTTTCAATCATTGTGTGCTTCATTAAATATTCACCTTTAAATTTATTTCTCTCAAATCTTATATGCTTAGTTTTTGTTGTATTTATCAGCATATTATTCTCCTGTGCCCAAATGGTCAATTTAGTCAAGTTCTTTTGCAGACATGCCCTATTTATAACATATGTACTCATTTTACCCAATTTCAAGTCATTTGCAGACAGACTGTAGAACATTTCAGATGAAAAAGATAGGCACAATCTAAACAAGTATGGGTCTTGGACAGAGCCCTGTGGGACACCCTGACTGTAACCAAGAATTTCCCCTGTCCAATTGCTGTATGATACTTGCCATGTTCTATTAGCAAGACATGGAGCTATCCAACTTATCAAGAGTACATCTATACCTAGTTGTTCTAATTTATTGATCACTATTTTGTGTATGAGTCTGTCAAATGCTGAAGTTAAATCTGTATAAATGACATCACAGGGCAATTTTTCATTCATAGATATTATTAATTGTTATGGAACATCATGTTACAGGTGGTAATAGATCTATTTTCAACATATGCATGCTGGTATGGGTCTATGTCAGAAGATCAAGTTTTCAGAAACTCGAAATTCATATGGTCGAAACCATATGATTGAGTTTCTGAAAACTCAAACTTAAAAAAAAACACAAAAATCTACCTTATTTATGTATTTGCATGGAGTCAATCCCCTTGCACCCCCTATGTGGGGGGCTGCACTTCCATATCCCCTGCAAATTATATATATTATCTCCAAGATCGCACTACAGTGGAGAAAAGGGTAAATTTCCCGATCCTCACTGTGCCATTATCTCCATTCAAAAGCATCAGATTTTCAAAAAACTCGATCATATGGTCTTAACCATGTGAATTTTGAGTTTCTGAAAACTAGGGTCAATATCACATGCTTGAATGTTTAAAAGTTCAAGTATCATATGGTCACCACCATATGATCAAACTTTTAAAAGTTCGAACATACAAAATAAAAAAAAAAATAAACACAAATAACCTACTTGAATGTTTTAAGCAGGAAAGCAAGCACCCCTGCACCCCTACACCCCCCACTCTTTAAATATACCAACTTCGAGATTGCACTACAGTGCAGAAAAGGGAAATCTTCACATTCAGCACTGTATGGAGATCTCCGTTAAAACGTTCAAACTTTCAAAAGTTCAACCATATGGTGTTGATCATATGACACTCAAACTTTTGAAAGTTCGAGTATCCAATATAGACCCAAAAACTAGGATCATCTGATAGGGACCCATGGTATATGGATTCAAGTCCCAGCCTTTCCAGTTCTGACAATAACTTATCCAATATTACCTTCTCCATTATTTTTCCACAACATGAAAGCAGACTTAAGGGTCTGTATGACTATGAGCTTGCCTACTCCCCTTCCCTTTAAAGACAGGGTTAATAAGTGCATGTCTCCAATTTTGAGGAATCTCCCCATGCTTATATGACCTAGCAA
Source organism: Protopterus annectens (assembly GCF_019279795.1). Lineage (NCBI taxonomy): Eukaryota > Metazoa > Chordata > Ceratodontiformes > Protopteridae > Protopterus > Protopterus annectens. The sequence continues at coordinate 856,473,210 of NC_056737.1, read as the reverse complement.
ATAATAAGTATAATGATACTGTAAGTTCTTGCTGAAGTGTTCTCAGGTCATTATTACTAATTCTGTCTCCTCCCTGTACATTGTTTGGATTCAGTTTGAATAGTTCTTCTTCAATATAATCTAATTTGATTTCAGTGTCTGAGGTTACCTGGATGTCACTTGGACAACTTATCACCCCCTTTGTGGAACCAAAATGTTTTCCATAAAATTTTGTAAATATATCTAAAATCTGTTATGTCTGAGAATGAATTTTAGAATCTACACATAGTTTATCAGTTTCTATGTCTTTACTCCTCCCATATCATATGTATCTATAAAATGGTTTCCTGTTATGCTCAATATCTTTATATACATTTTCTTCAAAATTTTCTTGATCTTGTCTCACACTGTGCTTAATTTATTTGCCCAGATTGGTTATTTCAGTTTTCAAACTTGTAGGTCAACCTCTTTTCTATTTCTTATATTTTTTTGTCTCTCACCTTAATCAAGTATCTTGTTCTTATGGAAATATATCCCCCTGATGTTGCATGCCTAGATTCTAATGTTAAAACTTTTCACATTCCTCCAGTAGTTTTTCCACCGAACATATCACTCCAATTAATTTTCCATAATAAATGCTTTGCTTCCATAGAATCTTAAATTAATCTTCTGTGCATTGGTTTAAATTTTAGTTTGGCAGCATTATATAGCAACAAATTTACCTTTATAACCCTATGATCACTGCACATCAATGGTGGCAAAACTTTACATGAAATAAGAGCAAAACCATGTCTACTATGGTATGTTCCCTGGTAGATTTTTTTTTTACAATCTGAACCAATTGTTGTTCCTGAACATATGTTTTGAATAATGTCCTCACTAATATTGTTGGATCAATATTACTTCAGTCTGTTTCTGATAAATTTAAGTCCCCAGTCACTATTTTCTTCCCTCTTGTTTTTCATGCAAGAAATGTATGAATTCCTCTAGGTCATCAGCACTTGAATTTGGTGGTCTATACACTCCACCAATTGTTATATGTTCCAGGGTTGTCTTTATTGTCACAGTTGCACAATCCATAGTATTGGTGTTATCACTGAACATGTACTAATCACAGGTCTAATGTTGTTGTGACTTTTGGCTTTTCCCGGTTAGGGGTCGTCACAGTGGAACTCCGGTCTGCTAATGATTAGCAGTAGATTTTTACGTGCCGAGTTGCCAGCCCTGATGCACAACCTTCAACGAAGGTACGCCCATTCACGCATGTCTCCACACAGAAGACATTCTATCTTTAATCCCTATCATAACACATCCACCTAATTTTTTGTTAGAATATCTGTTACAGTAAAAGCATTTATACATCGGCAGAACTGGCTTTCAGTCATTGTTCTTTAACCATGTTTCACAAACAATAATAACATCAATCTTGTGGGAGCATAGCAATTTTTCCAAAAATGTATATATTATTAATGCTCCTAGCATTAACATCCGTCATAGATGCATCAAATGTTCTTGTTTATGAACTGTTAAATTTTTGCCTTGGCAAAAATCTTGCCTTGTGTTTGTCTGATATTGCAAATTATCTGCTGCAAAAATTCTCCTCCCTGATCTTGACAAATGCATGCCATTCTGTCTGAACACTTGCACCCAAAATTAGACTCAGATGCTCTACACATTTCCATTTTGTAAAATGTGATATTTTTTTTTCATGTGGGTATGTACCCCAAAAATCTTTTCATTCACGGTGACCTGAGTCTCCTTTCTATATGTGATTTGTGAAAAATATGTCCTAACACTTATAGAAGCTATGCTATTCTAAGATGGCTTTAAGTTCCCTACTAACAGTCAGAGAGATTCCTTGCAGATAAGAACTTCAGGTAGAATATGTTGAATAACTTGTAAGTTTCATGGCTCCATGTCATTCCCTTCTTGGTCAGGCTTCGAATTTTTCAGCATTCCTTGTATTCTTCTATTAAAATGCCTTTGAATTATTTCCTGTCTATCTAACTGAATTCTATCAAACAGACATATAAATCCACAGTACTCTATAATAGTCTTAGGTATAGTTTCATAAATTGGTAGTAATACCTCCCTGTATCTTTTAACTATACTTCTAAAATATTATTCATTTATCATTCGCACATTCTGATAATATCAAGCAAGTGAGGGTGAAAACTTAAGAGTTATTAATTGTGATATCCAAGTCTTTTACAAGACTAACAAATCATAACATTGTGCAAAGCATAAGGATAAACAGGGTTCTTTTCCCCAAAATGTAAAACACATGGTTTATTGACATTAAGCTTCATATAATTTTCAGAAGCCCATCTAAATAAGTTGTATGACTGGAAAGACAATTGATCAGATAAACCAGAGATAACTGAACCAACTTTTACATCATCCAGATATTTAATCATACATAATTTTTTATCATCTGGGAAACTGGTCATAAAAATCCCAAATAAAACTGGGACCAAACTGAGCTTTGAGGGACCCCTGCTGTTATCTCCATTTCATCAGAAAGTATATTAACAATTTTTATTTTACATTTCCCCTCTAACAACTAATTGCTAATCCATCACACTACAAATACACTAATACTGCCTCCTTTCAGTGAGGAAATAATCTTAAAATGTGGCACTGTATCAAAAGTTTTCAACATGTCCAATATATAAATTCTGCTACTAATGCTTCACCTAAAAATGTTCATAAATGACGATAAAAAGAAAACAAATTAGTACTGCAAGACCAACCAGCTGCAAAACCATGTTGAGTAATATAACAGCTCTGGTCCAAAGTATCAATAATATGTTTAAAATTATCAGTTCATAACATTTACCCACATTACTTGTGAGACTAATTGGTCAATAATTTGCAACCAAACAATGACTATCACCCTTAAATACTGAATTAGGCAACTCATACAGGGATATTCCTTAATAACTGATGATAAAAATGCACCATTTATGCTGTCAGGGCCTGCAGCAGAACTTTTTTTTTTTGGTTATCTCCAGTCAGTTTTCAGAACTTATCAAAAATAGCAGAATGCATTCACCAATAACTTCAATTAAACTCTCTCAACAGAATTTTTATCCAAACATACAAAGTGATTCAAAAATACATTGGACAATAAGATTTTATCAGCAACCAACTAAAATAGCCACAACTGAATGTCCATTCTTCTTATATTGATTCAAATGATCATAAAAGGTATTTTTATTCAACATTATATACTTGTCAGTCTCTTTTTATAGTTATTCCTGGGTCTATCTCATTACATCAACATGTTAAAATGTCGACTCTGACTTGTTCGACATGAAAATGTTGAACTACAGGTTACCGAACAGTCATATCACCGATTTCTTTCTAACAGAAATAAATTGGTTGGCCATTTTCTTACAGCTGCCCTTTCCCTGACTCCTTTCTCTGACTGTAGTGTGGTCTCGGGCGAAGCCCCCCCCCCCATTTAAATATGTTTGTTTTTGTGTGGCGTTGATGTTTGGCCAACCAATTTCTTTCCATTTTCCGTTGGAAAGAAATCAGTGATTTGGCAATTCGGTAACCTTGTAGTTTGACATACTCGTGTCAAACAAGTCAGAGTCGATATTTTAACATGTTGACATTATAATATAGATCCATTATTCCTTACTAACATAAGCAATCTCCTTAATGTATAATTCATTTCCCTAAATGTATTTTTATTTTTCTTACCAGACATTTACTTCAGTCTTTTTGATAAATTCCTAACCCTTCTAGGTAATTTTTTCTAAGGTCACATTCCACCACGGAAACTTATGTCCCTTAGGTTTCATAGAGACCTGTGGAACAAAATTGTCAATAAGCTCTTATAAAAAAAACATAAAATTCCACCAAACCTTCCTAAATGTCAGCAAAACCAATTGAGTTATGCCAATTCCAATCAGATATCTCCCTCATTACCTTATCATAATCCCCTCTATAAAAAGCATGCCTATAGCCCTGATTATTCATAAATTTATTAGATGTGAGAAAGTCATATGTCCAAGAAATACTTGAATTATCTGAGCCAATAAGTTCCTCACATACTGCGCAATTTTCTATAAATTCATAATTTTTAACCACACAGCATCCAGTATATTACCACCTCTACTTGGAGATAATACCACCTGAAAATATTCCATTCCTATACTTATATCAACTAACTCACCTAACAAGTCTTTACTAACATTCAAGTCCAGCCAGTTGATACAAAGAGCAATTAAGTCCCCAACAATAACATCACAGCTTTCCTCAAAAAGCAAGGATACGGAATTATAGAAATGCATCAAATCTTCATTAGTTTGATATGGAGGCCTATCAAAAAGTGCCAGTCTAGTGGGCAGAGCCTAGATGGTCAACTGATGGCAGCATCTTTTTTGAGCTCCATAAAATTGTACTAGGAGACAGGAAACAATCAAGTTTATCAAATAGAAATAGAAGAACCTTATAAAGGAGCTTCCAAATTACAATCTCATCAAATTTGAAGACTTTCTGAAGATATTTTCCTGTCAAAATAATCTGGAGATTATTTTAACTGTTCAGAAATGGCCAGATCAAAGAATTCTCACTCTGAAACTACACTGAAGAAGGTGATCCAACTGATGTCAATCACACTACAGGAACTATCTTTGAAAATGGATATATTTACAGACAATTTAGAAAACCCTCAAAGAAAACTGTCAGAAACAAACTAATGTCCTCAAGGAAATTTTGCAGCAACAGCAAACTAAAATACTGGACATGGAAACTGCATTAAATGATATAGATGGGAGACTAAAGGAAGAAGAAAATCAAACTGAATTTTTACTACATCAAAATAACTGGTTAATTAACAAAATTAATGATCTGGAGAACAGGGAAATGAGAACAAACATAAGCATTTTTGGTCTCCGAGAGAAATCTGAAGGTGAGGACATTATATCTTTTTAAAATTCCTGGTCACCTGAAGTACTACACCTAAACGAGAGAATATCAAATGGTATAGAGAGAGCACACAGAGCTATAGGGAAACCTATACCTTCTTTCACCCAAAGCTCCTCCAAGATTAGTTGTGGTAAAACCTTTATCATATCTGGATAAATAACTTATCCTAAAATCAGCTTGGAGAAAAAGTCCCTTGTCATACAAACAAAACCAAATAAGATTTGATAATGACTACTCTGCAAGAGTGTTAGAATTAAGGAAAAAAACCCTGGCCATTAGTGAAACTTTACAAGCAAAACAAAATAAAAGCCCAACTTGTCTATCCTGCAAAAATCTGAATCTTCTGTTCAAATGACATGAGGACCTTCAACACCTATGAGGAAGCTTCTTCATTCATTGACTTTCAATAACTATGAGGAAGCTTCTTCATTCATTAAAAACAGCAACATAATTACAGTACCAGACAAAATGGACTGGTCAAACACCACCACTTTGTAAAGATCTTCTGAAAAAAAATACTTGGACTGATTTGAGGAAAAAGAAACCTACAAAACTCTCAAAGATTCAACTAAGATATAATCTTCATTTCCAGGCAAACAAACAGCATGTGTTTTTAATTTATTTGTTGTCTATAACACATCACAAAATTCTTTTTTTTCCTTTCACTAATTCTTTTAAATAAATATTAATATAGAATAATTTTATTTATGCTAAATGAAATAAGGTTGTGCTATTTTGGGCAAAATGTCAGTTAATTAGCATGACATTAACTAATGACAAGCTGCATACAGAAAGTACTATCTGTTATAATTCAATTAATCTAATAATATGTATATAATATATATATGAAACAGCATTCATTTATATAACAGTCCTGGTTGTTCTGTATGTCTGACCAAATAGATCATTATATTGTAGAAAGTTTCCTTTGACTGTGACTTTACTTGAAATATTGGCATGTTACTTGCATTTGTATTGGTTAAAACTAATGGCTTCTCTGTTTAAAAAAAAATAAATTGTGTTTAGTTTAACATTGAAGGGTTTGGTGAAGCCGTACATTGACAACATCTGATGTTGTAAATCTTTGTTCATTAATTACTATTAGGACTTCAGTTCCATCCTCAGAACCGATACAGTCGTTTCCAAGCTCGCACCAGCCAAAAACTCTCAGCTAAGACTTAACCACAATGCCCCTCTCCTAGCTACTCCAGATCTTGTTTGCCACATTCCTAATCAGATGTGCTAGCCATCTCTCTCAAAGCTAAGTAGAAAATTGTCATATTTAAGATAGTTTGCCTTCAATTTTTTTTTATTTTTTAGTTACTTTAGCCTTTTCTCACTGTCACCTATAACCTTATCCTATTCCCTACCCTTTACTTTGCTAATTTAATTTCTACCATTATTGGTACTGTCCCTCTCTCCTGCCTTTGAAAGGCCCTTCCTTACCTCTTGTGGTATTTTTTAAATACCATTGTTGGTATTCTCTCACCTTTTTCTCTCCCTTATTTTGTTTTTTTTTTCTATAAGATAATCCATTTGTGCTAGTTTTAGTAATCGTACACTAACAGATATAAAAATAAGCTTATTTTAAAAGGTTTAATCATGACACCTTTTTCAGAGGCTCTATCTGGGTTGGAGGTCTCACCCCCTCCAAAGACCAAAAAACACAAAGAAAAATGGAGTCACTCGGTTCCTGCATCTCCATCAGTTATGGAACCAAGTCGGCTCCATGCTTCACTGGCCCCCTTGATGCAGACCTCTTCGGCACCTGGCTCTGTATCTTCTCTCTCGGTGCCGTCCATGATATTCACCCCTATTTTGGTTCCAACCTCGGCACCACTGACTTCGGTGCCTTTCTTGGTTCCAACATTGGCTCCTATGACTGTACCTGCCTCGGCACCATCCCCAGGCCACGGTGCCGGCAGTTTCATTGGCTCCAAAATTCGAATATCTGCCAAGGACAAGATACTCTCCAACTTAAGACCCTTTTTTGGGGCACAGGTTTATCCTCTTTCTAGAAAGACCTGATTTTCCTTCAGCAGCCTCCTTTAGATCCACTAGGAGTTTTTCTAAATTAGAACTAGTGCGGGTTGTGGACCAGCTTCTGGCAGCTAGAGGATTGCCCATTCCAGCCAGACCTTCCATCCCTCTTGGCTCAGAATCTTTTACTACATCTTCCCCTGTTTATCCTCCTCCGGCCTCTACACAGATCCTGGAGATCTCAGTACCGATGTCCACTCTGGTGCATACTGTCTCAGCTCTGACAGCAGTTTTTCCCCTGTTGGCACCGACCACCCTTGCTGCATTGGCTCAAGTGAAGCTGACGCTCTCTCGGGGCACTGCTTGGACCGTCCATACCTTGGTACCTAGCCTGGTGCCTATTTTCCTGCTGACGCCATTTATGTCCATGGCTTTGATGGCTTCCAGTCCTCTTGGAGCTCCTCACCTGGAGGTGGGCTCCTCAGGGTGAGGTGTGACCCCAGTTCTGAGGTTGTCCTTCCCAATTCTGGGCTCCCATCCCTCCTCGGGTGGGCCTACTGTCCAGGTGATGGAGAGGGTCCTTGACTCCGCAGGCTCGCAGTCAGCACCAATGACATAAGTATCAGAACCCCCTCTAGCATGCACCTCTCCCAACCCTCTATTTTGAGACCCCAGGCACGACAGTTGTAAGACCTCCCCCCTTTGAAGGGAACCCCTTCTCCAGAGTCCTCCTCAGAAGATCCCACTGGAGAGCCACCCTAGAAGAAATGGTGCAAGAGGAAGCACCTTGATTTCCCAGAGGAATCTATCACCGAAGACACTGATTGTGATGAGGGGGAAGGGTCCCCATGGTCTCCTCCACACGACATCTCATTCGGAGACATTCTCGAAATCCTCAAGTAGCGAGGAGACTGGAAGTCCTCTAACCCTTCTTCTGAGGAATCGGTGTTCTTGCAGGCCTTCCGTGCCTGGCCATCTACTTCCTGGGTGACCCCACCAGCAGATGACCTTGTTAAGCTCATTGTGCAGCATGCCTGGAAGGCCCTGGACAAAGTAGAACCTGTCCCCTGGAGTCCAGGCAAAATTTTATCTACACCTGAAGACAAGCCCCACTGGTCCAAACAGTTGACAGCTGATTTTATGGTCGTGGTGGTGGCCACCAAGAGGGAACTGGCAGAAGATAGTTCCACTGTCCATCGTCTGAACAGGGAGTCCTGGTTCATGGACAGACTAGGAAAGCGGACCTATGCTTCAGCGACCTTCGCCATTGGGTTGCTGAACTATCTGGCACACTTTACTCACCTCCAAAGAGACCTTATTTTCAAAATGTCTTCCTCTTTGGTGGGGGTACTGCCTGATGAGGTGTGTGACACTGTTGCCTCACAGCTAGCAACTCTTGGATCCATCTCCAACTCCTTGATGCATTTGATATCTCATACCACTGAAGGGGCAGCTCAAGCTGCCGCATCAGGCATTATCATGAGATGTAATGCTTGGAAGCGGTTGTGTGACTTTGCAGCCCCCTTTAAATCTTCCTTCATCAATGCACCTGTCAAAGAATCTGCACTTTTTGGACCCAAAGTACGAGACACACTTGCACATAGTGAGAAAAACAGAAAGACCTTGTCTGCTGTAAGCATATGCTTTTCCAACCCCCAGAGGTCCTACTCCTGGAACCAGAAGGGAGGAAAAATGTGGTTTAAGAAATTCCAAGGATCTTTTTGTGACACTCGTGGTGAACAATCCCCCCGGGGCGCAGGGGGAACTCATATGGAAGAAACCCCTTTCGAGGTAGAGGGGGTCTGCGTAACCAGGGAGCTAGATTCTTACTCCGGCAGACCCTACCAGTGCTCCTGAGCAGCAGCCCAATTGCTTTTCTCTAGAAGCAGTTGGGGGTCATTTTTCTCTGCACCTACCAGCCTGGCATCTTATTACTACCGATGTTTGGGTGCAGAGAATAATATCGAGGCTACCAAATACCATTCAATTTCATTTCCAGACACGTCAAATGAATCCCCAATGTACCACCCAATCAGAGGGAATTAGCAGCCTTAGAAATAGAAAAGCTGCTAAGAAATAGAGTCATCCAACCAGTCCCACCAGACCAGACAGGATCCAGGTTTTACTCAAGGTTCTCTTTAGTGCCAAAAAAGACAGGGGACTGGAGACCAATCCTGGATCTCAGCCTATTGAACAAATTTATCAAACCTCAAAAATTCTGGATGGTCACGGTACAGTCCATTCTTCCCTTCCTAGGGAGGGACAACTGGATGTGCTCTATAGACCTCAGGGATGCATACTACCACATAAAGATGGATCACCACTCCCGGAGATTTCTCCGCTTCTGGCTGGGAGCCAATCACTACCAGTTCAGGGCACTGCCATTCGGTCTATCGACAGCCCCCCCCCTGAGTGTTCACCAAATGTATGGCAGTTGTGGTAGCTCATCTTCAACTACAAGGATTCCAGGTGTTTCCGTACCTAGACGATTGGCTCCTTACCGCTCCAACAAGGAATCTCCTAGTCCGCAGCCTCTCTTACACTCAAGGTCTCGCTCACTGCTTGGGGATTGCAATCAACAAGACAAATTTCAAATGTCCCCATTGAAGACACTGGAATTTATTGGAGCGGTCTTTGACACAACATCCTGTCAATCTTCTCTCCCCCCTCACAGGCTTTTGAAAATAAGACACCAAATCCAAGACCTTCTTCCTCAGACCTATGTACCAGTATGTCTTGTACTGCAACTCTTAGGCTCCATGGCGGCTGCCATTACATTAGTACCACTGGCGAGGCTGCACATGAGAGTCCTGTAGTGGCTCCTTTATGCACAATGGTAGTTTCTAACTCATCCACTCGACCACATGATTCTTCTTACAAACCGTTGCAAGGAAGAAATGCTATTGTGGATGAAACCACAAATAAATCTTTGGTGTCGACCATTCTGTCTTCCCCAGCCCACAGCCATGGTGACCATGGACACTTCCCTGTTAGGGTGGGGGGGCATTTCCAGGGAAAGATGGTCCAAGGCACTTGGTCCCCCATGGAGGCCAATTTGCATATTAATGTCCTGGAACTGAGGGCAGTTCTCTTAGCACTGCAAATTTTCCAGGCATCCCTACCCTCTGGGACCATTGCAATTCAGTCAGACAACATGTCAGTCATCTGGTATATCAACAAGCAAGGTGGAACCAGGTCTTACCCCCTGTATTGGAAAGCCATGAGGATTTGGCACTGGGTGATAGCTTCGAACAACTTTCTTATAGCTACACACATTCCTGGGAGTTCCAACCTTATTGCAGACAACCTGAGCAGAAACATCCTGATGCCTCACGAGTGGTCCCTCAACCCTGTAACAGCAAATCGTATCTTCCAATGCTGGGGCAAGCCTTGCTGTGATCTGTTTTCTTCCCCTATAAACTACAAATGCAGAAGCTACTTTGCCATGATCCCCCTTCAGGGGGAACCCCCCCGAGAGATGCTTTAACACATGATTGGCCCCCAGGTCTTCTGTATGCCTTTCCCCTGTTTCCCCTCATTCCAAATTTCTACAGAAATCTCAGAGTTTGAGAAGCAAAGTGATCCTCATTGCCCCTTACTGGCCCTGTCAAGTCTGGTTCCCATTTCTATGGCCTCATCTGATTCACAGCCCATGGATCCTGGATCATTCCCAAGCCTGTTATCTCATCCTCAGGGACTGATTCATCTGAACCTCCACAGTCTCAAGCTCACAGCTTGGTTCCTCCACTTCCAATGATTGCCAGGCTGCCTGACATCCCATCTCTTGTTTGTGAAATTCTTCTGGCTTCACACAAACCTTCCACCAGGAAAGTTTATTCTAGTAAATGAACTAGGTTTTCTATTTGGGCCAAAGATCAGAACTTAGACCCTTTCTCTATGCCTATTCAAAAGATCCTACAATACCTGACTACTCTTTTGCATGCAGGAATCTCAGCATCGGCGATCACTGTACATTTAGCAGCTATCGACAATTTTCATAATGGACTTGATAATTCTTTGATTATGTCACACCACCTATGCAAGACATTTTTGAAAGGAGTATTACATGTTAAACCTCCGGTCAAGCCTCCCTTAGAACCCTGGGACTTGACTTTGGTACTTTAGTCTCTCACAGGTCATCCTTTTGAGCCCTTTGATTCATGTGATTTTTTTAAAAAGACCTTACTTCTAGTAGCACTTACCTCAGCAAGAAGAGTATCTGAGCTGCAGGCCTTGAGTGTCAAGAGACCTTACTTGATCTTCCACATGGATAGGGTGTCCCTTCGTACTGACCCTTCTTTCTTGCCCATGGTCATTTCTGGATTTTACATTAACCAATCTATTGACCTGCTGGTTTTCTTCCCTCAGCATTCTAATAAAGGGGAGTACCTTTTGCACACCCTTGATGTGCATTGGCAGCTTCATTGTTATTTTGACAGGACTAAATCTTTCAGGAAAACATATCACTTGTTTGTGGCCTTTGCAGGACCCAGATTGGATAAACCTGTTTCCATAGTGACTTTATCCTCCTGGTTTAGAAACATCATTACCTTTATCTACCAACAGAATAAGCTATCCTTACCTTCCAGAATAAAGGCTCATTCTACCAGATCTAAGGCTACTTGTGTAGCATTTCATTCCAGAGCGTCTATGGATGATATCTGCACAACAGCCACTTAGGCAAGATCTCATACCTTTATCTCTCATTACAAATTGGATTTGGTCTCCGGGGGATGAGCATCTTTTGGTTCTATGGTGCTCACGAATATCCTTCCTTAGAGCCACCCAGGACTCAAGTAGCTGGTGACTTGGTCCTAATAGTAATTAATGAACAAAGATTTACAACATCAGATAAAGAAGTTATGTCTTACTATAACATTCCATCTGTGTTATAGATCTTTGTTCATTCATTACGTCCTGCCCTCCTTCCCCCTTTCTGGACTCCTGGTGGACGTTAGGAACTCCTGGTTAGGGTATTTGCTCAGACAGAACCTTCTACTATTTTTCTATTACTATGTCTATTATATAGGGGAGGGCAAACTCGATCGGAGTAACTAGGAAAGGGGCATTATGGGTAGGTCTTAGCTGAGAGTTTTTGATTGATGCGAGTTTGGGAACATCCGTATCAGTTCTGAGGATGGAACCAAAGTCCTAATAGTAATGAATGAACAAAGATCTACAACACAGATGGAACGTTATGGTAAGACATAACTTCTTTTTTCTTCTGTGATTATTCACCAGCCTGCACGAACGTTACTTACTCAGCAGTTAAAAAGTAACGAGCACTTCACACACACATTCAATCAAATTATTCTACTGCTGATTGAATAGCATTCCAGGAAGTGTACTGTTCATAATGGGATAAGATGAATAAGTCACGAATAATATATGTAACATCTGAACTATCTTGCTAAACAGGAAACTGTTAAATTTACGATACTACTAAAATATATTCTGTTTTGAAGTCCTACCTGTTTATGTCTTTCTAATTAAGGCAGGACAGCAAATAGTCACCAGCAGGTAGAGGAAATTAAAATTATTGCTGATAAACATAAGAAATATTTATTAATGCACTTACTATCTCTTCCTTCCTTTTTTTACTTCCTGAGTATTCAAAGGGATTTTTAAGGTGGTACACATCATCTTTAAATGCAATTAGATGATCAGATAGTTAAAGTAACAACAAACTATTTTTAGTCATATTGTAGGAAATCATTGGTTAATGTAGAACTCTCTTCTTAGCCATTGGGCGATTTTGAAGATGGTTAACCCATCAGATGTGCAGTAGTAAGCCCCATCCATCCATCTAATTACTCATTCTGGTTGCTTGTCTGCATAAATATTCATTGGTTGCCGAATCCAAGAAATATAATAGTTGCAAACTGTCTGTAGTTGCAAATGAGAAATACACAACATATTCCAAAACCCGGAATTAGTTGTGAACTTTCATCTACACTGAGTTGTCAGTAAATGTCCAAGTAATCATAAATACCTGTCAAATGGACCAATACTATAGTGCAATAATCCAGTATTCAAGATAGTAAGTAAAACATAGCTAAGTATGTGTATATTGCACCCACTTAAGGAATGAAGTGCCGTTTCCAAAGTCATGATTTTCAGCTACACTGGGTAGTGTAATCTATTTTTATGAAAAATAAAGGATTTCCAAAAAGGAAGATTTACTGATAGGCATCATAACATATAACAGATGAGTTATGTGAAGCTTCCAAACAGTAATATTATAACACACTCAAGTATTAAAGCTGTGCTGATAGGGGGACACAACTTGTCCCCAAATTATTATCCCTATCTCTTGTGTATTTGCAATTTATTACTGTCTTCTCACACAGTTTTATATACATAACTTACAAAAAATAATTAATCATACAGGGTTAAGCCTCAACACAGGTTTTTGTTTATGCATGGGTAATGAATGCTCTCTGAGCCTCTGCTCAAACTCAAGACAAGAGGTACAAGCAACATCGGTGAGTCATCCTAGTATGCAACATTATCACGGGTCCTTTCTAGTATTTTTGATTCAGCAAGTCTGTTTGAGGTCAGCATGTGTCATATACTTTTTATCAAAATATATTGCAGATTCATTAGTATTGATTACAAAACATAACATTAACATGTAGGCTACACATATACTTCAAAATGTCTAAACTAGTGTTTTCTTAAATGAGCACAATGCTTGAATTTACTGTCTATAAAATAAATGAACTCCACAATTAATATAATACTATCTTCTCATTACTCTCCATTTTCTTTACGCAAAATTGCCAACAGTCAAGGTAAAGTATAGAATGAAGGATTTTCATAGGTAACTTTTACTCAGGTGATGTAAATATTTTTTCAATTAAAAGTCAGATGGGGAGAGTGCTGTTACACAATGAAAATGTCTAAGAGGAATTTAACAATATGAAGTACTTCAACTAATACAAGTTGAACATCAAATAGATCAAAAGGAAAGCTGATAATGAATAGTTTAAAATAATAAAAAACTAAAGACAAAAGTGAAAGAAGCAGGGAAGGAAGGAAATATTAATGAGAAAAAAAATTGTTTGTTTTCGATTTTTTTTGTAAGGTCACCTAAAATGCTAGATATCTAAAATGGAGTAGGGAAGTTATCTGGTTGCATAAATATTGTGGACCGGAAAACATGATGCTACTTTTAATTTAAAAGGAAATAAAATGACATCTTGGTTAAATGACAGTATGCAATATATATATTCTAAAGACATGCTTCTGGAGCATTTCTCCCCGGGCCTCCGCTGAAAACAGGATCTGTGGAACCTAGTCGGACATTCCCGGTCAACAAATGTTAAATAAATATATATATATATATATATATATATATATATATATATATATATATATATATATATAAACTGAGCTATACAACACAAAATAGTGGTTAAAATACTACCTGAAAAATACTGAAAACTGTCATGTACTTTATGCAGTAGTACACATAACGCAGTCAACATAAAAAAAATCAAGCCACCAGATGTGCGTGTTAATCATGCCACATTTAGAGGAGAGGAGGGGGGGGAAGCACATCATTTGTAAAGAGTTAATAATTACACTTGAAAAGATATACAATCTCCTTACTTTGGTTATATTTAATAATAGATAACTTGTGACTTACTCTAATCTAAACATTGCTACTTTTACTTGAAACTAATATATCTCCAGAAAATTTAATTTGGAGCTCAGAGAATGGCAAATTCTCATTTTTATTGTTGGTAGATATGAGGGTTAATCTGATAGAATATTTTTTGTCTATCAGATTAGAAGTCTATATCACTTCATGGTTTTGGTTGGGATTATCAAAATGTGCGATTACCTGGTTGTTTTATGTATATATTCTTGAATCATTTATTTCTTCTTTCTTTTATTGGCTTAATCTTAGACATAAACTATGTTTTTAACTGGAAAAGACAGTCTCTCTACAACAAATAAAATCAACAGAGATGTTACACAATTTCCAAGTCACAAAACAGCATTAAAGATATATCAAATTCTAAACTTCTTATAAATACAATCAAAAGAAATGGACTCAACCATACTTTCTCTAAATATCAATGGATTAAGTAACCCAAGGAAAAGGTCAAATCTTTTGAGCTATCTGAAATTAAATAAAGCACAAGTAATATTTACTTAAAGAAACCCATTTTAAAACAAATGATAATCATATATGGAATCCTAATGAATACATAAAATTATCACACTCGTTATATAAAAAAAGACAAGAGGAACACTAATCTTATGGAGAAAAAAATGTAACTAACCCTCAAATATTATACAAATATGAAGATGAGGAAGGACTTTTAGCAATTGTAATAGTGAAATTTAACAATAGAATATGGACACTAGCAAATGTGTACTGGTTTCCAGGAATAGTGGTTGAGACAGTTAAAACATTTAGATCTAATCACCAGAGTATATAAGGGATACCTGATAGTAGGAGGGGATTTTAATTGTATCTTGGATAATTCAGAGACCACAGACAAAAGAAGTCTTTGTATTAGCCCCGTAGGGAAAGCTCTTTTAAACTGGACTGAAAATCTAAATTTAATTGATGTATATAAATTCAAAGAGAATAATCCATTATTACTCTCTCATCAAGACTATAGATATGGTATTCAAACAAGAATAGACAAAATATTTATATACCAGGAACTGAATACAAAAATAATGGATTTTTCCATAACTCCATGCCTTATTTCAGATCACAACTCATTAATTCTTAAATTACAAACTGATTATAAGAAGTTATCCTTTACGACAAGAATACCAGCGTATATTATAAAAATAAAACAATTCAAACCTTGGCTAGATTCAGAAATTAATTTTTTTTAGATACAAATCACACTGAAGAATCAAACATAATTATTTTATGGGATACTTTGAAAGCATACTTGAATGGAAAAATCTTTTCATGGTTTAAGAACAAAATGAAAGAATGGAAATCAGAATTACATAATATCCAAAAACAAATCACAAAACTAAATAACAATGAATCTAGACTCTCAACTAATAAAAAAATGAGGAACTGAACAAAAATATAATGAAATTCTAACACATAAAACTAACTTCTCATTTTAATAATATTTTTTCTACTCTCCATTTTCTTTACACAGAATTGTCAATAGTCAAGGTAAAGTATAGAATGAAGGATTTTCATAGGTAACTTTTAGTCAGGTGATGTAAATATTTTTTCAATTAAAAGAAAAGTCATATGGGGAGAGTGCTATTAAACAATGAAAATGTCTAAAGGGAATCTAACAATATGAAGTACTTCAACTAATACAAGTTGAACATCACATAGATCAAAAGGACAGCTGATAATGAATAGTTTAAAATAATAAAAAAACTAAAAACAAAAGTGAAAGAAGCAGGAAGGAAGGAAATATTAATGAGAAAAAAAAAATTGTTTTTGATTTTTTTTTTGTAAGGTTACCTAAAATGCTTGATATCTAAAACAGAGTAGGGAAGTTATGTGGTTGCATAAATATTGTGGACTGGAAAACAGAATGCTACTTATATATATATATATATATATATATATATATATATATATATATATATATAAACTGAGCTATACAACACAAAATAGTGGTTAAAATACTACCTGAAAAATACTGAAAACTGGCATGTACTTTATGCAGTAGTACACATAACACAGTCAACATAAAAATAATCAAGCCACCAGATGTGCGTGTCAATCATGACACATTTAGAGGAGAGGAGGTGGGGAAGCACATCACTTGTAAAGAGTTAATAATTACACTTGAAAAGATATACAATCTCCTTACTTTGGTTATATTTAATAATAGATAACTTGCGACTTACTCTAATCTAAACATTGCTACTTTTACTTGAAACTAATATATCTCCAGAAAATTTAATTTGGAGCTCAGAGAATGGCAAATTCTTTTTTTTATTGTTGTAGATATGAGGGTTAATCTGATAGAATATTTTTTGTCTATTAGATTAGAAGTCTATATCACTTCATGGTTTTGGTTGGGATTATCAAAATGTTCGATTACCTGGTTGTTTTATGTATATATTCTTGAATCATTTATTTCTTCTTTTTTTTATTGCCCTGATCTTAGACATAAACTATGTTTTTAACTGGAAAAGACAGTCTCTCTACAACAAATAAAATCAACAGAGATGTTACACAATTTCCAAGTCACAAAACAGTATTAAACATATATGAAATTCTAAACTTCTTATAAATACAATCAAAAGGAATGGACTCAACCATACCCTAAATATCAGTGGATTAAATAACCCAAGGAAAAGGTAAAATCTTTTGAGCTATCTGAACTTAAATAAAGCACAAGTAATATTTCCTTCAAGAAACCCATTTTAGAACAAACAATAATTATATATGGAATCCTAATGAATACATAATATTATCACACTCATTATATAAAAAAAGACAAGAGGAACACTAATCTTATGAAGAAAAAATGTAACTAGCTGTCAAATATTATACACATATGAAGATGAGGAAGGACTTTTAGCAATTGTAATAATGAAACTTAACAATAGAATATGGACACTGGCAAATGTGTACTGGTTTCCAGGAAAAGGGGTGGGGACAGTTAAAAACATTTAGATCTAATCACCAGAGTATATAAGAGATACCTGATAGTAGGAGGGGATTTTAATTGTATCTTGGATAATTCAGAGACCGCAAACAAAAGAAGTCTTTGTATTAGCCCTGTAGGGAAAGCTCTTTTAAATTGGACTAAAAATCTAAATGTAATTGATGCATATAAATTCAAAGAGAATAATTCATTATTATTCTCTCATCAAGACTACAGATATGGTACTCAAACAAGAATAGACAAAATATTTATATCCCAGGAAATGAATACAAAAATAATGGATTTTTCCATAACTCCATGCCTTATTTCAGATCGCAACTCATTAATTCTTAAATTACAAACGGATTATAAGAAGCTATCCTTTATGACAAGAATACCAGCATATATTACAAAAATAAAGCAATTCAAACCTTGGCTAGATTCAGAAATTCAATTTTTTAGATACAAATCACACTGAAGAATCAAACATAATTATTTTATGGGATACTTTGAAAGCATACTTGAATGGGAAAATCCTTTCTTGGTTTAAGAACAAAACAAAAGAATGAGAATAAGAATTACATTACATCCAAAAACAAATCACAAAACTAAATAACAATGAATCCAGAATATCAACAAATAAAAAAACGAGGAATTAAACAAAAAAATATAATGAAATTCTAACACATAAAACTAAGTTAGCAATAGAGAAATTGAAACTTAATTCTTATGCTACCTCATCTAAACATATGCATAATTTAGCAATTAGAATTAAAAGGCAAACTATTGAAAGCAATATCACAAATATCATACATGAAGGGAAATTAAAAAATAAAAAAGTATCAGACATAAGTGACATTCTTGATACTTTTAAATATCATTGCACTGAACATTATAGGGATAATAAGACCCAATTTAATCTCTTAGATATGGACTCAAATTTTGCCAAAATAAAAGCAATACCAGAAAAATTAAAATTAGATATTCAAAAACAAATATCCCAAAATGAAGTAATTGAAAAGTAAAAGCAATAAGGCCCCAGGAATTGATGGAATAATAATAAATGAAATATATAAAATATTCCCAACTTCAGCAATATCATTATTTCATTGAGCATTGAATGAAACGCAATCACAAAGCATAATACCACCTTCATGGAGATATTCTCTAATCACACCCATCGTAAAGGAAAATAAGGACCCTAAACAATGTAATTCCTATAGGCCAATTTCATTACTTAACAATGATTATAAAATATTTATGTCCATATTAGTCAACAGAATTGAAATGTCCTTAACACATATCATAAATGAAAATAAATAGGTTTCATACACAATAGACATACCCATGATAATATTCAAAGAATTTTATCTCTTATAGACTTCTTAAATAGAGATAATCAAGAAGCTCTTATAGTTAGACATAGAAAAAGCTTTTGATGCACTTAGATGGGATTATCTTTTCAGAGCATTAGAATTATATGAATTTCCCCAACACTTCATTACACTGATAAAAACATATATAAAGATGATTGTGCTTCCATAAAACTTGGGCCATTTATTTCAGAAGCCATTGAGATAACTAAAGGTACAAAGCAAGGCTGCCCAATGTCTCCCATTTTATTTGCACTAGCGATGCAGTTATTTGGTTCATTAATTAATATGTAGTGACACTAAAATAAAAGGTATTAATATATATGCACAACTTAATTCAAAAATTATGTTATTTGCTGATAACTTTTTACTCACCCTATCTGTTTCAGAAGAATCTTTACAAGAATTAGACAAGCTAGTGGATAAGTTTTATTTTTTCCGGCCTTTGTTTTAACAAAGTCCAATTTCATGTTCTTGAACAGGAAGGGGGACTTGTCAAATACAAATCATATAATTAGTAAACAGTTTCCCTCAATAAAATATCTAGGAGTAACCCTATGTGAAAATTTGGATTCAACTTTAACCATAAATTATAATAATATTGTAAATACCATAAAAGCACAAACAGTAAAATGGAACAAAATGCACCTGAAATTTGAAGATAAATTGCAATTAATAAAATGATCCTTCTTCCAAAAATAAATTACATAGCACAGGCTATTCCTATGATACCAAATATTTTTTTTAAATGAGATAAATAATATTCTTTTAAAATTTCTTTATTTTCCAAAATGAAATAGGATAGCTTACACACTTCACATTAGGCTCTGGGAAATGGGAGGAACAAACTTTCCAGGTATAGAGACATACATAAAAGCTTCTATTTTTAGAACATTTAAAATTGGAAAGATCCCAGTTATTCATCTTCCTGAAAAACTTTTCATACTATTATTTTTTTAAATGAAAATAAACTAATAAAAAATCTCATGTTAAATGAACAAAATAATATACTGTAGCATATATTAACTGTCAACTTTAATACAATATAACAAACCGAACTAATTTAAATTATATTAATTACATTTACAATCTATTCAGAAGATTCATTCACACTAACACAGATATGAAGTTATGGATAGAACTATTAGTGCCTTTTAGCTCTACAAAACATTTCTTTAATAAGATTCATAAAAATACTCTTACTAACTGGGAAACAAAAAAAATTACTTGTTGGCATCATTTTATAAAGAATCAAAGAGTACTACACTGTCAATAGTTACAAACTATATATGATATCTCAGACACAGATTGGTTACTGCTCCAGAGCATAATATCATGCACACAAGATCTATGCAGTATAATTAATAGTTCTTCCTTTAAAACTAGTCCTAAACTTATAAAGTTTATATTTGAAATTATATATAATAATTACAATTGGACAAATCAAACATCAAATTTATATAAAATTTTAATGAATTGCAAAACTAAATCCAATCAAAATTTTTGGAAATTCATCACAAAAGGACAGTCAACAAATTTATCAATTGAAAGTAAAACTAATATTTTGTATTCTATTAAATTAACATCTAATCCACAAGTATGGAAGATATACACATGGAAATTTCTGCATAGAGCATTTATTACTCCTGACAAATTAGCCAAAATCAATTCATCTAATGATATTATTTGTTGGGGATGTTTATTGAGACGCAAAGCTGACTGAATACATATTATATATGAATGTGTTAACATCAAACAATTTGGGGAAGAAATCAATAAATTTCTTCAAGCTATTTTTATTGATTCCTTTCGACTAACTAAATCTTTAATTTTTTAGAATGTTAATGATAACATAGAAATGAATAAAAAAGATTTACATCTTCTTTGGATTATGGCAGTAGCAAGGAAGTGTGTAACAATAAAATGGAAGTCATCACATGAACCCACTATTGAACAATTCTTGAAATTGTTGGAAGAAACAGTGCTACTGGAAATTACAGTCAAAGAGCTGAGAATTGCTTCTAAAACATGGATTAACCATCCTTGGGGGAAATTCTTTCCCTTATTGAGACATTAGTGTGGTGATTTGAAGTCCCAGAAACATTGGTAGAATTAGTGCAGGCTATGTACAAGGACCCAATGACTCAAGTATGAACAGTGTTCGGCCTCACAGAAGGGTTCCCAGTGGGAGTGGGTGTACACCAGGGCTCAGCTCTGAGCCCACTGCTGTTCATACTCGTGATGGACTACATTAGCAAAAGGATCAGAGGGGACAGATCAACAAAGTTGCTGTATGCAGACGATGTGGCATTACAGGCAGACTCTGAACAAGAACTTCAGCAAAGGATAGGAGAATGGAATGCAAAACTGAAGGTACATGGGATGAAACTAAGCACATATAAGACAGTGGTAATGGCAGCAAATTGGGGAAATCAGAAGAAGCTGAGAATAAAGATAGAAGGGAAGATAGTGGAATAGGTAAACAGCTTCAAGTATCTGGGAGGGGTGGTTGAGGAGAAAAGTAGTCTGAATAAAGAGGTCAAAGCTAGAATCAGAGGAATCACAGCCAACTGGCAAAGAGTGTAAGGTGTAGTCTATGACAGAAGAATGCCAAAGAAGCTGGGCAGTAAAGACAGAACAGTTGAAGAAGCTAGAGGTGATGGAAATGAAGTGCCTGAGAAGAGTGGTAGGATGCACACTATGGGACAGATGAAGAAATGAGGACATCAGAGCATAAGCCAAAGTATCTCCAATTGCAGAAAAGATCAAAGAGAACAGATTACAGTAGTTTGGACATGTACAGAAAAGCAGAAGACAATCTGGTGAGGAAAATTTGGAACACACGGGAAGAAGGTAAGAGGAAGTGAGGACATCCAGCAAATTGGTGGATGGATTGTGTGAAAGAAGATCTGAGACAGTCAGGCATGAGTGCTGAAGAAGGCAGGAGTGTTGCACTGAACTGAGAGAGTTGGCAACAGTTAACACAATACCCTGACCCCATGTAGAAAAAAAAAGGGAAAAAGGGGGCTGGTGATGATAATGATGATGATGATACCTTACTATGTAGCTATATATGTATAGTATACCTTACTAAGCTGCCTTTCCTCTGCTATACTGTGAAGCACTGTACTCCCATTTGCAGCAAAAAAGCATATAGGGCACATTGTTGTACTATGTGATTCTGTGCATCATTGAAGGACATGGGTAGGACTATTGTACACAGCTATATCTGTGAATATCAGGGTTCTTCTACAGCCTTGAAGGAGATTACAGAACAGATAAGCTATTTGGCTGTGAGGCTCAGCCTGGGATTTCCTCTGATCTTATAGATATACATCAGGATAAAGTACCTCCAATTATGCTTATGTGTCAACAGTGACATCCACACTGAATGTCCTGCAGACAAACTGGTGAACACAGACCAGAATTCTGATCAAATTGTGTACATGTACATATATCAGTACCTTGCATTATGGCTCAGTTCCTAGATTTATACCTGCTTCATACTTTAAGGTAACCACAGAGGTAGTCTTCAGACTGCATGACTAGGAAGTCACTGCTTGCTGTCATAGGCAAAGAGAAATCAATGGCCTTATTTTACAGGTGTTTCAGTAATATTACTCCAGCTGGAGTAAAAAGGGAGCCCTTACCCTCTGCATTGCTCCTTCTTCTATTGGTGCTGAAAGGTCTGTCATTACTGATATATAACTAACATAAGTCATGTTGCTGGCACTGTGAGGTCTGTCATTACTGATATATAACTTACATAAGTCACACTGTTAGTGTGGTGAGATCTGTCATTACTAATATATAATTTACATAAGTCATGCCTTCGGCGCTATGATGTCTGACATTACTGATACATAACTTGCATAAGTCATACTGCTGGTGAGGTGAGGGCTGTCATTAATAATATACAACTTACATAAGTCATGCTGTTGGCAGGGTGAGGTCTGTCATTACTTACGTAAGTCACGCTGTTGGTGTTGTGAGGTCTATCATTACTGATATCTAACTTACATAAGTCATCCTGTTGGCACTGTGAAGTCTGTCATTACTGATATATAACTTACATACTTCATGCTGTTGGTGCTGTAAGGTCTGTCATTACTGATATCTAACTTACAAAAGTAATGCTGCTGGTGAAGTGAGGACTGTCATTACTGATATACAACTTACATAACTCACGCTGTTGGTGTGGTGAGGTCTGTCATTACTAACATATAACTTACATAAGTCATGCTGTCGCCGCTGTGAGGTCTGATATTACAGATATATAACTTAAATACTTCATGCTATTGACACCCTGAGGTCTGTCATTACTGATATATAACTTACATAAGTCATGATGTGAGGTCTGATATTACTGATATATAACTTGCACACATCATGCTGTTGCTGCTGTGAGGCCTGTCATTACTGATATTTTGTCATTACTGATATATCATTTAAGTCATGCTGTTGGCACTACGAGGTCTGTCATTACTGATATCTAACTTATATAGGTCATGCTGTTGGTGCTCTGAGGCCTGTCATTACCGATATTCTGTCATTACTGATATATAACTTAAGTCATGCTGTTGGCACTACGAGGTCTGTCATTACTGATATATAACTTACATAATTCATGCTGTTGGTGCTGTGAGGCCTGCCATTACTGATATTCTGTCATTACTGATATATAACTTACATACTTCATACTGTTGGCACTGTGAGGCCTTTCTTTACCGATATATATCTTACATAAGTCATGCTGTCACCACTGTAAGGTCTGATATTACTGATATCTAACTTAAATACTTCATGCTGTTGGCACTCCGAGGTCTGTCATTACAGATATATAACTTACATGAGTCATGCTGTCAGCACTGTAAGGCTTGTCATTACTGATATATAACTTACACACATCATGTTGTTGGCACTGTGATGCCTGTCATTACTGATATATAAGTTACGTAAGTCAGGTTGCTAGTGCTGTGAGATCTGTTATTGCTGATATATAACTTACATAAGTCATGTTGTTGGTGCTGTGAGGTTTGTCTTTACTGTTATTCTGGCATTACTGATATCTAACTTACATAAGTCAGGCTGCTGGTACAGTGAGGCCTGTCATTACTGATATATAACTCAAATAAGTCATGCTGTCACCACTGTGAGGTCTGATATTACTTATATATAACTTAAATACGTCATGCTGTTGGCACTCTGAGGTCTGTCATTACTGATATATAACTTACACACGTCATGTTGTTGGTGCTGTGATGTCTGTCATTACTGATACAGAACTAACATAAGACATGCTATTCTCGCTGTGAAGTCTATCATTACTGATATATAACTTACAAAAGTTGTGCTTATAATTTTGGTGAGGTTTGTTATTACTGATATATGACTTAGACAACCCAGGCTGTTTGTGAGGTGAGGTTTGTCATTGCTGATACATAACTTATACAAATCAGGCTGTTGACGCAGTGAGGCCTGTCATTACTGATATATAACTTACATAAGTCATCCTGTTGGTGCTGTGGGGCCTGTCATTACTGATATATAACTTACATAATTCATGCTGTCACCACTGTTAGGTCTGATATCACTGATATATAACTTAAATACTTCATGCTGTTGGCACTTTGAGGTCTGTCATTACTGATATATAACTTACATAAGTCATCATGTTGGTGAGGTAAGGTTTGTCATTACTGATATATAACTTACATAAGTCATGCTGTTGGCACTGTGAGGTCTGTCATTACTGATATATCACGTACATAAGTCATCCTGTTGGTAATGTGATGCCTGTCATTACTGATATATAACTTACATAAGTCATGCTGTTGGTGATGTGAGGCCTGTCATTACTGATATATAACTTACATAATTCATCCTGTTGTTGATATGAGGCCTGTCATTACTGATATATAACTTACATAAGTCATCCTGTTGGTGCTGTGAGGTCTGTTATTACTGATATATAACTTCCATAAGTCATGCTGTTGGCACTGTGAGGTCTGTCCTTACTGATATATAACTTACATAAGTCATGCTGTTGGCACTGTGAGGTCTGTCATCACTGATATATAACTTACATAAGTCATCCTGTCAGTGCTGTGAGGTCTGATATTACTGATATATAACTTAAATACTTCATGCTGTTGGCACTTTGAGGTCTGTCATTACTGATATACAACTTACATAAGTCATCCTGTTGGTTCTGTGAGGTCTGATAGTACTGATATAGAACTTAACACACTTCATGCTGTTGGCACTTTGAGGTCTGTCATTACTGACATATAACTTACATAAGTCATGTTGTTGGCACTGTGATTTCTGTAATTGATTTATAACTTACAAAAGTCATCCTCTTGTCAATGTGAAGTATGTCATTACTGATATATAACTTACATACATCATTCTCTTAGTGCTGTGAGGTCTGTCATTACTGATACATAACTTACATAAGTCACCCTGTTGGTGCTGTGAGGTCTGATATTACTAATATAGAACTTACACACTTCATGCTGTTGGCACTTTGAGGTCTGACATTACTGACATATAACTTACATAAGTCATGTTATTGGTGCTGTGAGGTATATCGTTACTGATATATAATTTACATAAGTCATGCTTTTGGCACTGTGATTTCTGTAATTAATGATATATAACTTACAAAAGTCATCCTCTTGTCAGTGTGAAGTCTGTCATTACTGATATATAACTTACATACATCATTCTCTTGGTGCAGTGAGGTCTGTCAGTACTGATACATAACTTATATAAGTCAGGCTGCTAGCGCTGTGAGGTCTGTTATTGCTGATATATAACTTACATAAGTCATGTTGTTGGCGCTGTGAGGTTTGTCTTTACTGTTATTCAGGCATTACTGATATCTAACTTACATAAGTCATCCTGTTGGCACTGTGAAGTCCGTCATTACTGATATATAACTTACATAAGTCATGCTGTTGGCACTGTGAGGTCTGTCATTACTGATATATCACGTACATAAGTCATCCTGTTGGTGATGTGAGGCCTGTCATTACTGATACATAACTTACATACTTCATGCTGTTGATGCTGTGAGGCCTGTCATTACTGATATCTAACTTACAAAAATCATGCTGCTGGTGAAGTGAGGGCTGTCATTACTGATATACAACTTACATAAGTCACGTTGTTGGTGTGGTGAGGTCTGTCATAACTAACATATAACTTATATAAGTCATGCTGTCGCCGCTATGAGGTTTGATATTACTGATATATAACTTAAATACTTCATGCTATTGACACTCTGAGGTCTGTCATTACTTATATATAACTTACATAAGTCATGCTGTGAGGTCTGATATTACTGATATATAACTTACACACGTCATGCTGTCGCTGCTGTGAGGCCTGTCATTACTGATATTTTGTCATTACTGATATATCACTTAAGTCATGCTGTTGGCACTACGAGGTCTGTCATTACTGATATCTAACTTACATAGGTCATGCTGTTGGTGCTCTGAGGCCTGTCATTAATGATATTCTGTCATTACTGATATATAACTTAAGTCATGCTGTTGGCACTACGAGGTCTGTCATTACTGACATATAACTTACATAGTTCATGCTGTTGGTGCTGTGAGGCCTGTCATTACTGATATTCTGTCATTACTGATATATAACTTACATACTTCATACTGTTGGCACTGTGAGGCCTTTCTTTACTGATATATATCTTACATAAGTCATGCTGTCACCACTGTAAGGTCTGATATTACTGATACATAACTTAAATACTTCATGCTGTTGGCACTCCGAGGTCTGTCATTACAGATATATAACTTACATGAGTCATGCTGTCAGCACTGTGAGGCTTGTCATTACTGATATATAACTTACACACATCATGTTGTTGGCACTGTGATGCCTGTCATTACTGATATATAAGTTACATAAGTCAGGCTGCTAGTGCTGTGAAGTCTGTTATTGCTGACATATAACTTACATAAGTCATGTTGCTGGTGCTGTGAGGTTTATCATTACTAATATATAACTTACATAAGTCATCCTGTTGGTACTGTGAGGTCTGTCATTACTGATATATAACTTACGTAAGTCAGGCTGCTAGTGCTGTGAGGTCTGCTATTGCTGATATATAACTTACATAAGTCATGTAGATGGTGTTGTGAGGTTTGTCTTTACTGTTATTCTGGCATTACTGATATCTAACTTACATAAGTCATGCTGCTGGCACAGTGAGGCCTGTCATTACTGATATATAACTCAAATAAGTCATGCTGTAACCACTGTGAGGTCTGATATTACTTATAAATAACTTAAATACGTCATGCTTTTGGGACTCTGAGGTCTGTCATTACTGATATATAACTTACACACGTCATGTTGTTGGTGCTGTGATGTCTGTCATTACTGATACAGAACTAACATAAGACATGCTGTTCTCGCTGTGAAGTCTATCATTACTGATATATAACTTACAAAAGTTGTGCTGTTATTGTGGTGAGGTCTGTTATTACTGATATATGACTTAGATAACCCAGGCTGTTTGTGAGGTGATGTTTGTCATTATTGATACATAACTTATACAAATCAGGCTGATGACGCTGTGAGGTCTGTCATTACTGATACATAACTTACATAAGTCATCCTGTTGGTGCTGTGGGGCCTGTCATTACTGATATATAACTTACATAATTCAGGCTGTCGCCGCTGTGAGGTCTGATATTACTGATATATAACTTAAATACTTCATGCTGTTGGCACTTTGAGGTCTGTCATTACTGATATATAACTTACATAAGTCATCCTGTTGGTGAGGTAAGGTTTGTCATTACTGATATACAACTTACATAAGTCATGCTGTTGGCACTGTGAGGTCTGTCATTACTGATATATAATGTACATAAGTCATCCTGTTGGTGATGTGAGGCCTGTCATTACTGATATATAACTTACATAGGTCATGCTGTTGGTGATGTGAGGTCTGTCATTACTGATATATAACTTACATAATTCATCCTGTTGTTGATGTGAGGGCTGTCATTACTGATATATAACTTACATAAGTCATCCTCTTGGTGCTGTGAGGTCTGTTATTACTGATATATAACTTACATAAGTCATGCTGTTGGCACTGTGAGGTCTGTCATTACTGATATATAACTCACATAAGTCATGCTGTTGGCACTGTGAGGTCTGTCATCACTGATATATAACTTACATAAGTCATCCTGTTGGTGCTGTGAGGTCTGATATTACTGATATAGAACTTAACACACTTCATGCTGTTGGCACTTTGAGGTCTGTCATTACTGACATATAACTTACGTAAGTCATGTTGTTGGTGCTGTGAGGTTTATCGTTACTAATATATAACTTAAATAAGTCATGCTGTTGGCACTGTGATTTCTCTAATTGATATATAACTTACAAAAGTCATCCTCTTGTCAGTGTGAAGTCTGTCATTACTGATATATAACTTACATACATCATTCTCTTGGTGCTGTGAGGTCTGTCATTACTGATACATAACTTACATAAGTCAGGCTGCTAGCGCTGTGAGGTCTGTTATTGCTGATATATAATTTACATGTCATGTTTTTGGCGCTGTGAGGTTTGTCTTTACTGTTATTCTGACATTACTGATATATAACTTACTTAAGTCATGCTGTTGGCACTGTGAGGTCTGATATTACTGATATATAACTTAAGTACTTCATGCTGTTGGCACTTTGAGGTCTGTCATTACTGATATATAACTTTTATAAGTCATCCTGTTGGTGCTGTGAGGTCTGTTATTACTGATATATAACTTACATAAGTCATCCTGTTGGTGCTGTGAGGTCTGTCATTACTGATATATAACTTACATAAGTCATCCTGTTGATGCTGTGAGGTCTGTCATTACTGATATATAACATGTAAGTCAGGCTGCTAGTGCTGTGGGATCTGTTATTGCTGATATATAACTTACATAAGTCATGTTTTTGGTGCTGTGAGGCCTGTCATTGCTGTTATTCTGTCATTACTGATATATAACTTATGTAAGTCATCCTGTTGGTGCTGTGAGGTCTGTCATTACTGATATATAACTTACGTAAGTCAGACTGCTATCGCTGTGAGGTCTGTTATTGCTGATATATAACTTACTTAAGTCAAGCCGTTGGTGCTCTGGGGTTTGTCTTTACTGTTATTCTGACATTACTGATATATAACTTACATAAGTCATGCTGTTGTTGCTGTGAGGTCTGTTATTACTGATATATAATTTACATAAGTCATTCTGTTGGTGCTGTGAGGCCTGTTAATACTGATATATAACTTACATAGGTCATGCTGTTGGTGTTGTGAGGTCTGTTATTACTGATATATAACTTACATAAGTCATTCTGTTGGTGCTGTGAGGTCTGTCATTACTGATATATAACTAACATAAGTCAAGCTTTTGATGCTGTGAGGCCTGTCATTACTGATATATAACTTACATAAGTCATGCTGTTGGTACTGTGAGGTCTGTCATTACTGATATATAACTTACATAAGTCATCCTGTTAGTGCTGTGAGGCCTATCATTACTGATATATAACTTACATAAGTCATTCTGTTGGTGATGTGAGGCCTGTCATTACTGATATATAACTTACATAGTCATGTTGTTGCTGCTGTGAAGACTGTCATTACTGATATATGACTTAGATTAACCAGGCTGTTTGTGAGGTCAGGTTTGTTATTACTAATACATAACTTACACAAATCAGGCTGTTGACGCTGTGAGGTCTGTCATTACTGATACATAACTTACATAAGTCATGTTGTTGGTGCTGTGAGGTCTGTCATTACTGATATATAACTTACATAAGTCATCCTGTTGGTGATGTGAGGCCTGTCATTACTGATATATAACTTACATAAGTCATCCTGTTGGTGCTGTGAGGTCTGGCATTGCTGATATATAACTTACATAAGTCAGGTTACTATCGCTGTGAGGTCTGTTATTGCAGATATATAACGCATAAGTCATGCTGTTGGTGATGTGAGGCCTGTCATTACTGATATATAACTTACAAAAGTCATCCTGTTGGTGATGTGAGGCCTGTCATTACTGATATAAGTCAAGTCATCCTGTTGGTGATGTGAGGCCTGTCATTACTGATATATCACTTACATAAGTCATCCTGTTGGTGCTGTGAGGTCTGTCATTACTGATATATAACTTACGTAAGTCAGGCTGCTAGCGCTGTGAAGTCTGTTATTGCTGATATATAACTTACATAAGTCATGTTGTGGGTGCTGTGAGGCCTGCCATTACTATTATTCTGTCATTACTGATACATAACTTATATAAGTCATCTTGCTGGTGCTCTGAGGCCTGTCATTACTGATATATAACTTACAGAAGTCATGCTGTTGGCACTGTGAGGTTTGTAATTACTGATATATAACTTGCATAAGTCATTCTTTTGGTGCTGTGAGGTCTGTCATTACTGATGTATAACTTACGTAAGTCAGGTTGCTAGTGCTGTGAGGTCTGTTATTGTTGATATATAACTTACTTAAGTCATGCTGTTGGTGCTGTGAAGTTTGTCTTTACTGTTATTCTGACATTGCTAATATATAACTTACATAAGTCATGTTATTAGTGCTATGAGGTTTTCGTTACTGATATATAACTTATTTTAATCATGCTGCTCGTGCTGTGAGGTCTGTAATTACACATATATAACTTTTGTAAGTCTGGCTGTTGGCACTGAGGTCTGTCATTACTGATATATAACTTACATAAGTCATCCTGTTGGCACAGTGAGGTCTGTCGTTACCGATATATAACTTACACACATCATGTTGTTGGTACTGTGAGGCCTGTCATTACTGATATATAGCTTACATAAGTTATCCTATTGGCACTGTGAGGTCTGCTATTGCTGATATATAACTTACTTAAGTCATGCTGTTGGCGCTGTGAGGTTTGTCTTTACTGTTATTCTGACATTGCTGATATATAACTTACATAAGTCATGTTGTTGGTGCTGTGAGGTTTTTGTTACTGATGTATAACTTATTTTAGTCATGCTACTCGTGCTGTGAGGTCTGTAATTACACATATATAACTTTTATAAGTCAGGCTGTTGGCACTGAGGTCTGTCGTTACTGATATATAACTTACATAAGTCATGCTGTTGGCACAGTGAGGTCTGTCATTACCGATATATAACTTACACACATTATGTTGTTGGCACTGTGAGGCCTGACATTACTGATATATAACTTACATAAGTTATCCTATTGGCACTATGAGGTCTGCTATTGCTGATATATAACTTACTTAAGTCATGCTGTTGGCGCTGTGAGGTTTGTCTTTACTGTTATTCTGACATTGCTGATATATAACTTACATAAGTCATGTTGTTGGTGCTGTGAGGTTTTTGGTACTGATATATAACTTATTTTAGTCATGCTACTCATGCTGTGAGGTCTGTCATTACACATATATAACTTTTATAAGTCAGGCTCTTGGCACTGATGTCTGTCATTACTGATATATAACTTACATAAGTTATCCTGTTGGTGCTGTGAGGTCTGTCATTACTGATATATAACTTTCATAAGTTATCCTGTTGGCACTGTGAGGTCTGTTATTGCTGATATATAACTTACTTAAGTCATGCTGGTGGCGCTGTGAGGTTTGTCTTTACTGTTATTCTGACTTTGCTGATATATAACTTACATAAGTCATCCTGTTGGCACAGTGAGGTCTGTCATTACTGATATATAACTTACATAAGTTATCTTGTTGGCACTGTGAGGTCTGTTATTGCTGATATATAACTTACTTAAGTCATGCTTTTGGTGCTGTGAGGTTTATCTTTACTGTTATTCTGACATTGCTGATATATAACTTACATAAGTCATGTTGTTGGTGCCGTGAGGTTTTTGTTACTGATATATAACTTATTTTGGTCATGCTGCTCATGCTGTGAGGTCTGTAATTACACATATATAACTTTTATAAGTCAGGCTGTTGGCACTGAGGTCTGTCATTACTGATATATAACTTACATAAGTCATCCTGTTGGTGCTGTGAGGTCTGTCATTACTGATATATAACTTACACACATCATGTTGTTGGTACTGTGAGGTCTGTCATTACTGATATATAACTTACATAAGTTATCCTGTTGGCACTGTGAGGTCTGCTATTGCTGATACATAACTTACTTAATAGGTTCATAGGTTCATAGGTTGGTACTAGGCTATCAGCCCTAGGGCCTATACAAGCCTAGCCATAACAATTCCCTGGCTATTTCTTTCCACATTATTTACTTTCCTGGACCCCTGTCTAGCAGGGTGACTGACGTGATCCCTGGGGTGAATTTCCTTTCTCCCATCCAATCGTCAAGGTTCCTCTTGAAGAGGTCCAAAGAGGCACTCTGCTTGACATGTATGGGCAATCTATTCCAGAGTCTGGGGAGTCTCTGGGTCAGGAACCTATCCCTCCAGCATGTTTTGTTTATTGTAATGACAAGGTTTAGATCCCTGGAGCGTGTAGCTCTGAGGGATTGGGATTTCTTTAAGTGTAGCATGTCCAACAGCTCTGGGTTTGACATGGCCTTGTATGTTAAGCAGAGATCGCCTCTGAGTAGGCGATATGCGACAGAGTATAACTGGAGTTTTTAAGGCGGTCAGCGTAGGTCATCTGCTTTAGGCCTGTGATTCTTTTAGTGAGGTATTTCTGAGGCCTTTCCAGTTGTTGCAGATGTCTTGAGAGGTACATACCAAATGGGGCGTTGTATTCTATAATGGGTCTAATGAGGGATGAGTACAGTGGGACAATGACCTCCTTTTTTCTGGATGAAAAGCCCTTCGTGATGAGGTGTGCCACATAGAAGGATTTCCTGACTGTTGTGGCGATGTGGTTATCGAAGGTGAGACCACTGTCCACCTGTGTCCCTAAGTCTCTTATCACACTTTCTGTGTTTAGTGTACTGCCACCTATATGGTAATTCATGGATACATGTTTTTTCCCAAAGGGGATAACAAAACTTTTCTTGGCATTGAGCTTGAGCCCATGGCTCTGGCACCAAGCATCTGTTCCTGTGAGGTTTGTTTTTACTGTTATTCTGACTTTGCTGATATATAACTTACATAAGTCATCCTGTTGGCACAGTGAGGTCTGTCATTACTGATATATAACTTACATAAGTTATCCTGTTGGCACTGTGAGGTCTGCTATTGCTGATATATAACTTACTTAAGTCATGCTGATGGTGCTGTGAAGTTTGTCTTTACTGTTATTCTGACATTGCTGATATATAACTTACATAAGTCATGTTGTTGGTGCTGTGAGGTTTTCGTTACTGATATATAACTTATTTTAGTCATGCTGCTCATGCTGTGAGGTCTGTAATTACACATATATAACTTTTATAAGTCAGGCTGTTGGCACTGAGGTCTGTCATTACTGATATATACCAGATGAATACCAATCCTTGTTGAAGTCCCAAATGACCACAGCTTGAACAAGCGGTTGTAAATAAACTTTAATCCACACGAATACTGGAACACAAACTGTATTTCACAGGTTTACACAGTCTTAAAACAGCCTTTGAACAGCCTTTAAACAACATGTAGTTCCTCCCTGGTTAAGCGCTTTCATCTGCTACAAAGACAGATTTCATCAGAACCACAAACCTAGTACTCAATAGCTTTTTGTAGTTGTTTTTTGGCGCCAAAAATTCATTAAATATTCATTAATTAAACCTGCGTCCCTAACCAATCAATTCTGTAATCTAAAATGATTGATTCTAAATACTCTAAAAATTACTCTAAAAATACATATCTTGTAAATATCATGAAATTGTCTCAAGGAATTGCATAATTAATCAATATGTACATAAAAATGATTAATAAATATATGAATAAATATAGATATAAATATATGTACATAAAGAAGTGATTTAAAAATTGTACCTAAAAATATTTATTTATAAAAAAATTTTTAAAAAAAGGAAAATATATAGAGAGATATATATAAAAAAATATATATGGAAAGATATATATAAAAAATGTATACAAACATACATAGGGAATGTACATGATTCAAAATGTAAGTCCTACAAGTGCCTGTACATACTTGCAAAACTGAGAGACTAAATTCATTCCATTAATAAAAATGGTTTGATACTAATATGGTCGTTTAATCCAGGACTACTAGTGGCATCGCAAAACATTTGCCATTTGCTTTCTAATAGTCCCAGAAAAACTTTCCAGTTACCCTCACAGTTTTTGAAATCAATGTGATCTATAATACTAAAGACAAAAGTGTGTTCCTGCCCTTTTTCAAAAACATGTTTACTAAGCGCGTTGTTACAATCTTGTTTTTTGATCTTGTAATAGTGCTCATAAATCCTAGTCTTTAATTTTCTTTCAGTCTTCCCAATGTAGTATGCGCTGCAAACAGTGCATAGGGCGATGTAAACTACCCTAGTGGTGTTACAATTTCCTTCTAAACTAACCAATCTGGTCCTACAGGTGTTGTCCAACTTTATTATTGAAGTTTCATTGATAAATTTGCACTGGTTGCATGCCCCACATTTCTTTGTTCCTTTTTTATCCCTTTCTTTTATTTTCCTGACTTTTTTCCTATCCAACATGTTTTTGATGTTACCCGATGTCTTGTAAACATATTTTGGAATAGTTCCCACAATCTTCCCTACATCTTCAGATACAGTTAGAATATTCCAATGTTTCATTAAAATTTCTTTAATTACACTAGTATAAGGACTATACATAATCACACAAATGCTTTTATTGTTGTAATTTGCTTTCTTGTTATTGATAAAAGGTTTTCCTAGCAAAGGTGGATACTTTTTTCCCCATTCTTTTTTAACTAATTTAGTTATGGGAACTAACATAGAAACTGGGTATCCCCTCATTTCAAACATTTGAAAAATATTTTCCAACTCCTTTTCCATAATTGTCTTGTTGGAAGACATATGCGCAGCGCGTATGCATTGACCTTTAAAAATATTTTTAAAAACATGGGGTGGGTGGTTACTCCCATAAAAACAAGTAATCATTGGAAAACGTGTTTTTTCTAAAGATTCTAGATTCAAAACCATTGTTACTGTTACCAACATAGGTGTCTAAATACGAAATTCCTTCCTTTTCTACTTTATAAGTAAATTTTAAAAAGCTGGTGGTGTTATTTAAATAGTCAATGGATACCCAGTTTCTATGTTAGTTCCCATAACTAAATTAGTTAAAAAAGAATGGGGAAAAAAGTATCCACCTTTGCTAGGAAAACCTTTTATCAATAACAAGAAAGCAAATTACAACAATAAAAGCATTTGTGTTATTATGTATAGTCCTTATACTAGTGTAATTAAAGAAATTTTAATGAAACATTGGAATATTCTAACTGTATCTGAAGATGTAGGGAAGATTGTGGGAACTATTCCAAAATATGTTTACAAGACATCGGGTAACATCAAAAACATGTTGGATAGGAAAAAAGTCAGGAAAATAAAAGAAAGGGATAAAAAAGGAACAAAGAAATGTGGGGCATGCAACCAGTGCAAATTTATCAATGAAACTTCAATAATAAAGTTGGACAACACCTGTAGGACCAGATTGGTTAGTTTAGAAGGAAATTGTAACACCACTAGGGTAGTTTACATCGCCCTATGCACTGTTTGCAGCGCATACTACATTGGGAAGACTGAAAGAAAATTAAAGACTAGGATTTATGAGCACTATTACAAGATCAAAAACAAGATTGTAACAAGCTTTAGTAAACATGTTTTTGAAAAAGGCAGGAACACACTTTTGTCTTTAGTATTATAGATCACATTGATTTCAAAACTGTGAGGGTAACTGAAAGTTTTCTGGGACTATTAGAAAGCAAATGGCAAATGTTTTGCGATGCCACTAGTAGTCCTGGATTAAACGACCATATTAGTATCAAACCATTTTTATTAATGGAATGAATTTAGTCTTTCAGTTTTGCAAGTATGTACAGGTACTTGTAGGACTTACATTTTGAATTATGTACATTCCCTATGTATGTTTGTATACATTTTTTATATATATCTTTCCATATATATTTTTTTATATATATCTCTCTATATATTTTCCTTTTTTATAAAATTTTTTATAAATAAATATTTTTAGGTATAATTTTTAAATTACTTCTTTATGTACATATATTTATATCTATATTTATTCATATATTTATTAATCATTTTTATGTACATATTGATTAATTATGCAATTCCTTGAGACAATTTCATGATATTTACAAGATATGTATTTTTAGAGTAATTTTTAGAGTATTTAGAATCAATCATTTTAGATTACAGAATTGATTGGTTAGGGATGCAGGTTTAATTAATGAATATTTAATGAATTTTTGGCGCCAAAAAACAACTACAAAAAGCTATTGAGTACTAGGTTTGTGGTTCTGATGAAATCTGTCTTTGTAGCAGATGAAAGCGCTTAACCAGGGAGGAACTACATGTTGTTTAAAGGCTGTTCAAAGGCTGTTTTAAGACTGTGTAAACCTGTGAAATACAGTTTGTGTTCCAGTATTCGTGTGGATTAAAGTTTATTTACAACCGCTTGTTCAAGCTGTGGTCATTTGGGACTTCAACAAGGATTGGTATTCATCTGGTACTGCAGCGTTTTTGCTAACTGGTTTTATTACTGATATATAACTTACATAAGTTATCCTGTTGGTGCTGTGAGGTCTGTCATTACTGATATATAACTTACATAAGTCATCCTGTTAGCACAGTGAGGTCTGTCATTACCGATATATAACTTACAAACATCATGTTTTTGGCACTGTGAGGCCTGTCATTACTGATATATAACTTACATAAGTCATGCTGTTGGCATAGTGAGGTCTATCATTGCCGATATATAACTTAGATAAGTCATGTTGTTGGTGCAGTGAGGTTTGTTGTTACTGATATATAACTTATATAAGTCATGCTGTCTGTGCTGTGAGGTCTGTCATTACTGATATATAAATGACATAAGTCAAGCTTTTGATGCTGTGAGGCCTGTCCTTAGTGATATATAACTGACGTAAGTTAGGGTGTTGGCACTGTGTGATCTATCATTACTGATATATAAGTGACGTATATCAGGCTGTTAGTGCTGTTTATATGTTTGTCTGAAATTTTATTCGTTTTTTTCTATGTTTGAATGGAAGTGAACAAAATCTGAGATTGGTTAACAACCTTCTGAGACTGTTTAACAGCATTTTACAAATGACACAGCCCTTTAGTGCAGTGATTTCAGTGGTTAAAAAAGATGGCACTATTATAGATTGTGTAAAATAACCATACATCTTTTTAGGCATAGTTAAGCAGATGAACTGTTTCGTTCACTGAAAAAAAATTAAAAATAAATCTTAATTCTCACAGCACCTGTGTTAGGGTTATATTTGACCCCAGATTCTCAGCAATCCAAAACTAAACAGCTTTGTTTTATCCCTGATGGTTATGTGCATATTACACCTTAGTCTTAATCTGACCATATCCTCAAGCCAAATTAAACCCTAACTACAACCCTATCCCTAAAAGTAATATGGCAATTAGGATTAGGGTTACAGCTGTGTAATGCCATATCCTGTCCCCGACCCTCATGTTTAGTGTTAGCTCTGGGTTGACATTAAAAAAGAATCCATTCATAACCAGAATGACAAGGACAGGTTTTGGATACTGTCCTGGTGCTCAACTTAAACATTTCATTTAATTGAACTCCGGTGGACTATATAGCCTTGATTCAAGAGCAAGTTGGATCTATGGATGGGAAACATAAAATTTATCCCAGAACTGCCCTCTGTACTGCTAATGAACATCTGCAGCTCCTAAATGCTTTATCCCATGCATGGGTCTCCTCAAATTACCAATGGTATAAACCGAGTTATTCTCATTAGGGATAATATATAATTATAAACCATGAGATGGGTAAGGCCAATCTAACACAAAATGGGATAGGTTAATTCAAACACCAACAAAGATATTGGCCAGGCTTAAAATGGCTCACAATGATAGCTAGCCTAGTACTCACTTATAAACCTATAAAACTATAAACCTATAGTAATGTACCAATCTTTAACTGAAATTCATTGTCTGCTTCATACGTTCCTCACTACTTCTTCAATGAAGTGTTAAGCAGGAAATCAACTTTTGTAAATTATCACCACAACCTGAATGAGGCATATCCTTGAGGTGTGGTCTTAAAGCTTGACATATTTCTTGTGCACTTGTCTACTCAGCAATGAATAACATATCTCACAGTGTTGTCAGTAGCCTAGAGTCAATTCCCATATCAGGTTCTGGATGGTTAGCCAGAAAGGGAGAACTGAGAGACTGCTGAATAGATGATTTTAGGTCTCTCTCTCTCTCTCTCTCTCTCTCTTTGCCTC
Source organism: Protopterus annectens (assembly GCF_019279795.1). Lineage (NCBI taxonomy): Eukaryota > Metazoa > Chordata > Ceratodontiformes > Protopteridae > Protopterus > Protopterus annectens. Next base: position 856,434,892 of record NC_056737.1, on the reverse strand, counting down.
TGTCTCCTCCATTAATATGTCTTGCTGGAGGCTTGAGGTTCAAGTACATAAGGATTATCACTTCAGCATTTCCACCAGATATCTTAATCCTGCAGAGTATACATGAGTATGTGCCATAGTATTAGGGAAATGATAGAGGATATATAAAAAAATCCACACTTAGCATACATAATGTAATGGCTCTTATTATGTAACAGTTTTTAACCCCAGAGAGGATGATAATTGTGATATAAATGGGCATATGGTTGGTACAAGTGGGGTCCCAGGACTTGATAGTACCACTGATATGGAAAGACCAAAAGGAAATACCAAAAAAAGATCAACCAGCAGTTATACATTCAACACATGTTCACATCTTTGACACAAAGGATTCCTTTAAAGTATTTTTTCATATGACATTACTTTTATTGAAAACATACACGGGGATTCACAAATGCAGCATCCACAATTGTGACCAAGTCTACACCATTTACAGTAAAAGTTCATCAAGCAGCAATGCTAATCATATATGCATGTGACCAGGCCAGTGTGCACAATGAGGAGCCTATTGTTAAATCCATAACACAGACCCATGGCTAGATCATGGTAAACCATCCCGCAAGCACATTGAAATACAAACAGTTAAGGAAAACAATGTCAGCGCATCAGCACCCCCAGTAGTGGAAATGAGTGTACACATAGTTGTATAATGTTGATGCAATTACTGGCAGCAAATATATAGAAAGAGAAATGGGCAATGGAAAAGAAAGTACCACTAATGGAAGTGCACTAGTCCTTACAACATCAGAATGTCAGCAGTGGACCTGTGCTATAGTGAGAATGCCATTGGAAAGGGAATATATGTCACCTGAGGAGAGTCACTCCAGCAATTCAGTCCACATGCTAGTATATCCGCAGTATACTAGCAAGGGGAGCAGTCAGAGTGCAAAGGTTGTAAAGCACATATATTTCAGAAATGTAGTAGATTTGCAGATGGACCGCCAAAAAATAGTCTTTAAGAGAATCGTACCCATGACTTCCATACTTGAGTGTTCTACAACATTGCATTAGCAAGGGAAGCCACTATTGCAATCAGAGTGAAAGGGGTCATGAATCATGGGTCTGTATTACATGACTGAACATTTAGTTAATCGATTAACTAAACATTGATCACTAAACATCGAAGACCCAAAACCGTGAAGGGCAGTTTCCACTCAGGGAAACAAGTCATTTGTCCGTTACATGGATTTTGTCCTTTTTTTTCAATGTGGAGCAATCTTGGAGTTTGGTATATTTAGTTGGGGTGGAGGGGTGGGGGATGAAGCCTCACACTTCATTTGTTTTCATTGTTTCTTTTTAATGTAGGACAACGGCATTGTACGTTTAGCAATCAATGCTTAGTTATTCGACTAACTAAACGTTCGATCACATAATATCGACCCTGAATCACACACATCTTGAAAATATAGTTCAAGTACAGACTGCAAACAGAAATGTTATGAAATAGCATACCATCCAGGGGGATATGAAGCCCCAAACAAGTATAGGGATATGGTAACAATCATTGCAGAAGAACACTGAGCTACCAAAGGACTGTGAATAATAGCAATAGCTGTACTTTTTCAAAAGGGAATGTGCAGCAAAGCTTAGCTCATTTGCAAGACTAAAGTGTATGCGATTTTCCTTCCTTTTTGCTATGTGGAATGCCATTTCTCTGTAATTACTGCAGACTACTGACGTTGCTCAATGCTGACTTTCATGCAAAGTATGACTACAGAAAGATGACTTTGAATTATATGCTCATTCTGGCAACTGTGTGATGTGTCTGTTTTTCACTATAACATAGTTTGGGAGTGCAGAACAAACTGAGAAGGAAAAATGAAGCAAACAGAGGGTATAATACAAGGTGAGTAAATTAACAGACTGGAGGTAGGATAGGAGCCCATATCTCTCAGCTTCCTAGCTCAACAATGGCAGAATAATCTGTAAATATACCATGTCAGAAACTGCCAACATCCTTCTCATAATGTACACATATATGATAGGATTGTTTACTGTCAGGGGACTTGAACATATGACAGCATAAAAAGAGAAGCATTCATAATTGGAACTGAACCCCTGCCTATGCCACTAATATACCTGAGACAAGGGTATTAACAAGGAATGCTATACAAGCACTGGCAGAACAAATGACTGTAAAACACATTTCAGGGGACCAGAACACATAATAGCAGGAAAAAAAATATTCCTTACAAGGCTTGAACATCTGTCTTTTTGGAGGGATATATTCTCTAGAACACCATATTAGAAAGGCATGTTATGAAACCACTCGAAAAGGTGACTGTAAAATACATTTCAGGGGGAAAAGAACAAACAGCAGCAGGGCAACAAAAATAAATTCACCTACCTGGGTTCAAACCCCCTGATTTTGGCAAAATATACCATAGACTAGGGCAATAGCAAGTGAAGCCACAGAACAACATACATGGATAGGATCTGATTATTCTCATTTCAGGGAACTGTTAGAATAGTGTTGAAAACCAAAAATTGAACAGTGAAAACATCATACCAACCAACAGAGAATTAAAGTGCATATGCCACTGTACTCATCACAGTATGAGAAGACTGAGCAGAGCCATGGAAGCTTTCACATGCATATTCCCACTTAATTTTATACTTGCAGGGCACATTATAAAGTTTTTTTTTTTCATCAGCATGCTATAAAGTACACCTCTATGGATTTGTACCTTGGCTTGTCTAGCTAATACTCCCTAGATGGTTGCATTATCAAATGAATTCACAGAAGAAGTTTAAAGCAAGCGATCAAACACACAAACTTCAAGGAAAAGTTAAAACACTGTGGAAAAATGAAATGAACAGTGGTAATCAACATATAAAAATCAGGGAATCATAACCCACCCTCTACTGTACTGACATGAACACATCACTGACAACTGTTTACAAGCATGCACTACATTTGTCCATATTGCACATATGCACTGTAAACCCTTACTGTAAGGAAAGGCTCATTTGTCAAGCTGCTACAATTTACACCGCAATGGATGTGAACCCTTGCCTGTTTAGCTAATATTCTATAGACCCACTTTTTAACAAATTACACCACAGAGGAATTCATGGTAAGGTTGTAATAAGAATACACATTTCAAAGAACTACTAGAACACTGTAGAAGACCAAAAAATGATCAATGCGAGCCAACATACAACAATCTGACTCTTTGTAAGTCATAACATGATGTACACATTGTCACTTTTTTTTTGCCTTTTTGGAGGCTATATTCTCCAGAACATCATATTAAAAACAGTAGTTATCTGTAGTCAGTACTTAAAAATGGACAGCAAGTTGCTTTCTGTCAACTGCCATGCAATGTGTACCACAGATGTGCTTACAATGAATATTTGTAATAAGGGTAAATGCAGTGTACATTTGTAAAAAGTTGTCAGTGATGTGTTCAACCTCCTACTGTTTTGACAATTTATACATCAATGACAACCTGCTAAATGCATGTATTATGCTTGCCTGTATTCCATAGATACATTGCAAATACTTACTGCAAGGTAGAGATTGTTTATCAGACTGATACAACTTAGTCTGCAATGGATTTGAATCCCTGTCTGCCTAACCAGAATGCTGCAGACCAGCACATTAGCAAGTGACTCCAAAGAAGAGCATACGATAAACTTGTATGAAAAAATAAATTACAAGGGAATGTCAGAGCACTGTGTAAGAATAAAACATTGAATACTGGTACACAACATGTAACGTTCAGGGAATTACAATCTTCCCCCTAATTTATTGTCAATGTGCACATCATGTTATGACTTACAAACAGACATGGAAATTGTTACAATATAACTATTAATGTCACCTTATGTCTGTGTTGCCCGATGTCTCACATTAATGTTAAGCTCAGTTGTGCAACATATGCCAAAGTCTTAGCATGTTCAAAGGATTTTTCTCAGTTTTTGATATTGGATGAGAAGTGTCATTTCTCAGCACTTAAATATGGACATCCAAGTTGCTTTCTGTCAACTATCATGCAATGTATACCACAGACAGATTAGTTTTCCTGTTTTATGAGCACTTTTTGTCTGGCCATGCATCTGGTGAGATAATGTGTTTTTGGTAAAACTAAAGGCTGAAAGGGTATAGAATACATGTGAAATGAGCAGCAAGTACACTGGATGACAAAAGGTGAGGAGATAATGACTGAGTAAGGATGGAGATGGGTGAGGAAGATGGTAGACATCAATAGCTATAAATCACTGATTTTCACATTGATATGACACATAAGGTAGCAATGAATTATTAAGGACAGCCAATGAAGCAGCATGAGTGTTAGTGAGTCATTAAAAATACACACACATGTGACATGTAGCACATTTGCTAAGTTATTGTTTAACATATGTGACGTAGCACATTTGCTGAGTTATTGTTTAACAGCCCTTCACATAACTGTAGTTTGGTTATTTTTCTGTGTTGTATTTGTTATTGAACCATGTAGGATGCTGGAATATAGAACTGACCTTAAAAGAGGAAGGACAAAGAGAGTAGCACAACAGCTGAGCTACTAAGGACTGAGAAGGATGGATTTGGGCTAGGAGCATATCTATCAACTTTTCAACTCAACAATGATAGATGACTCTGTACTTGCAGTTTTGTTCAACAGTACAAAATTCCATGACAGAATGTATACAATGATGATACATGTTTCACTTCAGGGGAAAGGTGCACATAATTAGCATAACAAAATGATTACACCTGCATGGCTTTAAACCCATCCCTGTGTCACTCACATTCTCCAAAACAGAGCATTGACAAGGTATACTGCAGAATCACATACAGGGAAAATGTTGTTAAAAATGTGTATCATGTTAACATAAGATAGAAATGAAACAGAAATACACCTGACCATATATGAACTCTGCCTGTGCTACTTATAGCTCCTGATCCATTGATGCACTTATAGGAAAGGCATTAAAAATAACTTAAAACATTGCACAGGATTGCTCACAGTTTTATGCTAACAACATAACATTGTATGACAATGCCCCACCTTCAAGGGATTAAAATACTGCACCCAGTGTGCTGAGAACAGAGTCATCATATCATGAACAGATTGAGCCACAGAGGCCTTTAAAGGGAAAGTATTAACTCTACTGTATTTTAGTATGGTATGGTGGCCTATACAGTATGCATGCATGCTAAGTTCACTTGCATGACCAATGGCAAGATCTAATAGAGTTCTAAGGACTGATCTTAGTGAAGTACAATAAGATAGTTAATTATTTACTGATTCCTCAGATAACAACTGTTTCTATGATAAACTACTGGATCCATTATTTATATGTTAGTTATAGGTCTGAGAATTTGAGAGATATGGGTGGGAGTAATTTTTGTGGGACAGGTGCCCTTTTTATTTATTTATTTATTTATTTATTTATGTATTTATTTATTTATTTATTTAAGAGGAAAGTTGGGGAAGGATATTAGCAAAGTCAGAATTGGGTATGAGGGAAAAGGCAGGTCGCAATGGAAGACAGACATGATTGATATGGTGTGGGTTAATTCAATAAGGGAAATGGAACACAGTGATGAAGGAGACCTCAGGCCAACAGAGGGAAGATAATGGTAAGGAGAGAACTGTATATCGGACAGGGGTGGGCATAGGCATAACCAGGAGGGGAATGCTGCTTTTGGCAGTAAAAGTGGGTGTTCAGAGATACAGTCTCTGACACCTTTGACACATTAGGAGATTACTCCTCACCCTGAGAGTCGACATCATTGGATCCTATTTCAGCACCTGGTAGTAGCATTGGACAGGGGCAAGACTTAATGAGTGCCTGGAACATGCCCTCTGTATGGCCAATGAGGGCATCAACCCTGTTCAGGATTACCCCCACAAGACCTGCCAGTTCTTGGCAGGTGACATAATTGTCATTCCACTTGCACTGTTATTGGTGAGTATCAGTGTACTAGTCTCTGGTGTAGGGTTACCTGACACAGATGATGCAGGTAGAGCATGAGGTATGGAGGCATCTCTGGCAGGCTGGGGCACAGATGTTCTAAGGTTGTGTAGTTTTACACACACACACACACACACACACACACACACACACACACACACACGCACACACACACACTCCCACTTTCCTGTGAAAGATATGCACTCCTATACTCCTTCTCCACCTGAGAAAATTATGAAAACTGTGCCCTCCCCATTTTTATATTATTACTTGGGTAACCTATGTCTGATGCACAAAGTGGCCAGCCTATGCATGGGTAAGCACAGTCTGGTGTTTTTGTATGAATCATTTTCACTTTGTATGTATCTGCTTATCTGCTGTATAGTTAGTTGTAAAGTTTATCTTGTAAAGTTATGTTGCACAGCCTTTTGCAGATATAAGTTTACAATAGCTGTGGCAAACCCAAACATTATTTTGTAGCTTACCCAGCTTGAACACAAACATATATCCATGTGTAAATCTAAGGTGGACTCAGTGTTCTTCAGTAATGTGATGCCTTTTCAACAAATAATTCAATGCAAACTGCTTCCAACATTATGAATACTGATTTGGAAATGTTTTATAGTGACGAAAGTCAGACCCAAAGTTAAAAATACATATGCAGCTGTTGGAACTTCCAATAAAGGTACAAGAAATAATGGGGATGTTTTAATGGATAATTCAGGACAGAAGAGATATATTAGTAATGAAATAAAAAATCCGGAGGGTAGACTTGAGAAATTGACTACCGGATTGAATAATTTTGAAAAATTTGTCTCAGAAGGATTTATTTTTAGTAATGACTGCACCAGTGATGTTGATTATGGGTTAAGAAGGCCTGTTTATTTAGTAAAACATGATTTAAAATAAAATCATTGCAAGTTTATAATGCATATCTAAACAAATATATAGAATTACAAATAGTACCCAAGGGCTTGCACTTTTTTAAGATGCCCTTGGGATTAGATATCAATGATTGTGTGACTAACAAATTTTCATTATTTTTTGATAAGTGTGGTTTTGAATTTATGAAACTGCTGATTAAACATAATGATAGGAAAATAAGTTTATTGCTTAATGAAGCAGAGAAGACTGATGGGAACATTAGGGGGATTTCTTGTTTGCACAATGGTAATAATTTTATATTAAATACTTTGACATTGTGAGTAAGAAATGTGGTAAATTATATACAAAGAAGAGTAGGAAGATAGAGAGAGACACAAATCAGTATAAGAATAAAGCAACTATACCCATGGAAAAAGTATAAGAATGAGGGTGAATACTTGAAATACAATGGAAATAATAGGGTGCGGAGACTCGGGGGTTACAATAATAAAGGCCAGTCGAGACAAACAAATCATAGTGAAAATTTTCCCAAATGGAATCAGAAGGGGTACAATCATTGGGCTGGGCACTCAATGGACTCAGGTCAGAGAAGTTATTTTCAAAATCACCAGTATCATCAGGGGGGAGTAAGGTGGCCCAGATGAAGCAAGATGAATTGATGGTTACTAATAAGTATGTGTACACATATAAGGGATTTAACATATATAGTTACACTAATTACAATATAACCAAGGAACATTTTTCTTTGTTTAGTAAGGGAATGAAGTTTATCTCTATTAAAACTTTTGATTTGATTGATACATTGATAGGGACAAAATTATATTTTAGGAAATTGAATTTGGCAATATACTTTAACAAAGATGATAACTTTTTAGGGCAAGAAGTAGGTAACCAACTAAGAACGAAGAGTATTTTTAATCCACCTTTCCACCCTATTTTGTCTGTTGTTGAGGAGGCAATTGTAGAAGATCTTTATCAGTTACAGGTCCAGCTTAAAAATAGTAGGGGACCTAAGTTTAATTTGAATAAGGTGGAATAAAGCCTTCTTCAAAAATTAAGCAATGACAAGACTATAAGGATTATGCAACCTGATGAAGTGGGAGGAATAGTCCTATTTAATACGTTGGACTATTATGGTATCATGCTGGGGATACTAGCAGATACTGAAACTTACTTCCCAGTTTCCTTTAATGAAATTAATATTGCATACCAATGTGTTGACTCATATATTGAGGAATATCTTATTGATGGGAGGATAGACAGGTTTATTTATGGACTCCTTAGGGTGGAAAAACCTGTTATGATTACCATATTTGGGATTCCTAAAATAGACAAGCAGGTAGTGAATCCACCATTTCACCCTATTGTTTCAGGGAGTGGTTCCAAAATGTACCACTTTGGGGTGGTGATAGCTAGATGGTGCAAATTTGTTGATTGATTCTTGGGATTTCTTGAGTTGTTTAAAAACTGATATTTGGAACAAAGACTTAATTTTTTTGACAGTAGATATCGTTGATTTATACACGTGTATACCCAAGTAGTGAGGGTTTGGATATGTTTTATAATAGTATCACCTGTTACTTTGGTTTTTAAAATGATTGGATCAACCTTATTGTTGAATTTATGAGTCTGATTTTGGACACTAACTTCATATTTTTTTGAAGGCGAATATTATAAGCAGGTGAAAGGATTCTCTATGGGTGCTTCTTGTGCCTCAGTTTTTTCAAATATGGTTCTTTTTGACTTGGAGAATTCATTTGTGTTTAATGGCCCATATAAAGAAAGCATTCACCTTTACCTTAGATTTTTGGACGATATTTTTCTTTTGCGGAGAGGTATGGAACAAGATATAAAGTGCGTTATGGATTATTTACATCAGACCATCTCTTTTATGAAATTTACATATGAAAGCAATCTCGGTGGTATTAGTTTTATGGATACTTTAAAAATGCAGGGAAAGATTTTAAGTCAAACATATATAGGAAACCCACCTTTAGCAATTCTTACTTGGAATTTTCTAGTTGCCATTCTTTCAAACAGAAAAAAAGTATAATCAAAGGACAAATGGTTAGAGCAGCCAGAATGACGTCTACATTTGAAGACATGAGTATAGAGATGGATGTTATTGGCCATATGTTCTCACAAAGAGGGTATCCTGATTCTCGTATGCAGGAAATTAAGGGATTGTTTACTTCCCAATGGGGGTTATCATTATAAACCACTATTGGGTAGCTCCCTTAACACCCAGAAGGAGTCTATGTAAATTCTAGAGGGCTGTTGTATTGCAGTATGGTACACATCTGGGGAAGGTCAGGGAAATTTTTAACAAGAACTGGAACATTTTAAGGGCAAATCCTGATATTCTTAAGGTTTTGGGTTTATGTCCCAATTGTGTTTATAAAACAGGGCTCAATTTTAGGATAAGATTTGAAGGACATACTAATAATACACCAGTAGATGAAGGTAAGGGTAGGAAGACTAGCAAATGTGGGTCCTGTAAACAATGTTCCTATATATTGGAAGTGGAATCCTTGATTCCGGAAAATCTAACTAAAAGTAGGATATTTTTAAAGGTGGCAATTGTTTGACCAAAAGGGTGGTTTATTTAGCAAAGTGCCATGACTGTCCGGTGTATTATGTTGGTAAAACAGACAGGGCTTTAAGATGTCGTATTTATGAACACATATATGACATAAATAAAAAAATGTGAAAATAATGCATTGTACAAACACTTGATATCTAGTCCTACATGTTCTAGATTTCAGTGTGGCATTTTGGAACAAATTAATATTAATCCAAGGGGAAATTATATGTAAATTTTCCTGGAAGAAAAGGAGACTAGATGGCAACTAAGGTTGAATGCATCCAAGGCTCCTGGGAGTAATGATCATATCTCTGTTTTACATGTGTTGAAACACAGGGCTCAGTTAGTTAATTAATAGCATTTTAAAATGTGGATCACAGTGTGAATATGAACAATGTTTTTAATATATAAGTATTTGCATTGTTTTTATATATATTTTGTAATATTTTCATATTTTTGCATTTTATGGTTTCACGAAAGGTTTATACATGTGTTGCTGTTCATTCAAAAAGTGTTACAAGTTTCATGCATAGCCCATTGTGCTTCAAGAAGATGGTGTGATTTAATTAGCTAATTAATTGACAAGGTGTACTATTTAAATATGGGGGTTAGTTTTGTAAAGTTGTTCTGATGAACTTCACTTGTTGATGGATGAAAGCACTCAATAAATAAAGATTTTGTTTTTATATCTTACGTGGCAGTCTGTTTTTCCAGCAAGATACGGTACTTTTGTTGTTTTACTTTTAGTCGGTACCATACCATTATTGTTGTTGTGTCTTTCAGCTTTTCCCTGTTAGGGGTTGCCACAGTGGAACTCCAGTCCGCTAATGATTGGCAGTAGATTTGTACATGCTGAGTTGCCAGCCCTGATGCACAACCTTCAACGAAGGTACGCCCATTCACGCATGTCTCTACACAGAAGACGCTCTAGCTGAGAATCGAACAGGACAACGTCTTACTGTGAGGTGACAACACTACCGCAGCACCACCACCGCAGTGGCACCATACCATTATATATGGTTATAAATGTTTAAACATTTCTGAATTGCTCCACCATGTTTTTTGCCTCATTAGAATGCCCATCGTATCATTATATAGTCCTTAGCATTTAACATGGCTAGCCATGTGTTTTCATCTGGCCATGTAGTGTAGCTGTGTTTTATGAATCGCTCACATCCTATGAGTGGCTACTCATCCTGCAGATTCACTTAAAATGAAGAGATGAATGTTTATGAATTCTCCCCTTTGTCCTAAAGTTAATGCTTCAAAATCCATGGATTGTTAAGTAGCCAGTGGCAAAGACCAATTTACAAAAATAAATTAATGTTATTCTTGTGATGCAGCTATGAAAGTATTGCATACTAAGTTAGCTTCAGACATTTATCAGTTTCATAAATTAGGTATAGTAAATATTCTCAGTGTATTGTATATACATAAATTCAGAAACAGAAGCATATCTACCATTTCT